>NW_027462337.1:0-57289 GCF_050947455.1 Rhinoderma darwinii
GAATCGACATAAAAACGCCTTCCTGGCAACGCCCAAATGCCCTCCTGCCGTGCAAACACTGGCAGCAGCAGCAGCAGCAGCAGTAAGTGCATGCCCACTGCCACCCCTTCTCCTTTCACACCTTGTATCAGCTTTAATCCAGTCCAGTGCTGCCTGCTGAGCAGCACTGACCAACACTGCCTGGGCCCAGGCTTTTATCTCTGAGGCCCCATTATGATGTCAGAAAGCTGGCTCTGGCTCCTGAGGTCTCCACTATGACACGTGCAAAGTTCCGTCTGAACTTTATATAAGACGGTGCGGCTCAGTCAGTCACTCAGTGTTGCCTGAGAGGGCAACACTGCAACAGCCGGCCCCCAGGCTGTCTTTTTTTTGCACAGCTAGTTGCCTCCAGGAGGCCACAAGAGGGAGACAAGGGACTGCAAAATGGAAAATAGGCATCCACCAACTTTACAGACAACTTGTTCTCCTTGCTCCTACAACCTCCATCCTTGCACAGTTTGTTATTCTTCCAGGTAACATAGTAACAAATCCAAATTGCTGCTCTCTTTGTAGGCAAGCAAGGGTTTGTTGCAACTGCAATTCTTACTTCTTCTTGAAATGTAGGGACCACAGTACATTCCATCACATCCATCTAGTGTACACAGGTAGGTCCATTGTGACGGGCGGGCGGGCGGGCTGGCTGCTTTAATGGCTGTTTGCTGTTCCCCTACTCCACTCCACTATTTGACTATGGTGCTGCATCAATCAGTGGCTGGCTCAGGTGCAGCTCTTTAACCTACCTAGGAGGGAGGGCGGAGAGAAGACAAGGAAGGTGAATGAGCTGTTCCAATGTGAAATGCCGGAAACACAGAAACACAGACGACACAAAACAAGAGGTGGCAATGTATTAATTAATTGCATTTAATAAATTAGCTCATTATCACACATGACTGTACAAATGCATTGTCCAACAGGTGTTGAAATAATGGGATTAAAAGGGGAGATCCCATCCGAAAGACAAAAACAATGGCAAACACAAAAAGCACTTTTGGAATCTGATTTTAGTAAACACATAAGGAAAGGGTGCACCGGTCCTGGAAATACTGCAATACCAGGTCAATGCGTGGAGTGGACAGAGCAAGCTCTATTTCCATCTCCCTGTTCTAAAAATCCATTTAATATATGGTCCCCAGATAGGGGACGTATCAGATATTAAACTGATAAGAACAGATACTACACTTGATCTTAGCCAAAAGGCCGAGAAGCGATAACCCGAACGGGCCACGCGTTGACCGAGCCTGCCCAATACTACTGTTCACCCCTTGCAGCGATTTAGCCTACTCCTAGGCAATTCCATGGGGCCCTGCAGGCTCACACACACTCACAGCTACTAAGCGGGAGGTGAATAAAGGCCGGAGAGGAAGCAAGACAGGATTTGCTTCTTTTGCTTGCACCACAATGCAGTGCTGAAAGAGGAGGAATCGACATAAAAACGCCTTCCTGGCAACGCCCAAATGCCCTCCTGCCGTGCAAACACTGGCAGCAGCAGCAGCAGCAGCAGTAAGTGCATGCCCACTGCCACCCCTTCTCCTTTCACACCTTGTATCAGCTTTAATCCAGTCCAGTGCTGCCTGCTGAGCAGCACTGACCAACACTGCCTGGGCCCAGGCTTTTATCTCTGAGGCCCCATTATGATGTCAGAAAGCTGGCTCTGGCTCCTGAGGTCTCCACTATGACACGTGCAAAGTTCCGTCTGAACTTTATATAAGACGGTGCGGCTCAGTCAGTCACTCAGTGTTGCCTGAGAGGGCAACACTGCAACAGCCGGCCCCCAGGCTGTCTTTTTTTTGCACAGCTAGTTGCCTCCAGGAGGCCACAAGAGGGAGACAAGGGACTGCAAAATGGAAAATAGGCATCCACCAACTTTACAGACAACTTGTTCTCCTTGCTCCTACAACCTCCATCCTTGCACAGTTTGTTATTCTTCCAGGTAACATAGTAACAAATCCAAATTGCTGCTCTCTTTGTAGGCAAGCAAGGGTTTGTTGCAACTGCAATTCTTACTTCTTCTTGAAATGTAGGGACCACAGTACATTCCATCACATCCATCTAGTGTACACAGGTAGGTCCATTGTGACGGGCGGGCGGGCGGGCGGGCTGGCTGCTTTAATTGCTGTTTGCTGTTCCCCTACTCCACTCCACTATTTGACTATGGTGCTGCATCAATCAGTGGCTGGCTCAGGTGCAGCTCTTTAACCTACCTAGGAGGGAGGGCGGTAGAGAAGACAAGGAAGGTGAATGAGCTGTTCCAATGTGAAATGCCGGAAACACAGAAACACAGACGACACAAAACAAGAGGTGGCAATGTATTAATTAATTGCATTTAATAAATTAGCTCATTATCACACATGACTGTACAAATGCATTGTCCAACAGGTGTTGAAATAATGGGATTAAAAGGGGAGATCCCATCCGAAAGACAAAAACAATGGCAAACACAAAAAGCACTTTTGGAATCTGATTTTAGTAAACACATAAGGAAAGGGTGCACCGGTCCTGGAAATACTGCAATACCAGGTCAATGCGTGGAGTGGACAGAGCAAGCTCTATTTCCATCTCCCTGTTCTAAAAATCCATTTAATATATGGTCCCCAGATAGGGGACGTATCAGATATTAAACTGATAAGAACAGATACTACACTTGATCTTAGCCAAAAGGCCGAGAAGCGATAACCCGAACGTGCCGCGCGTTTTGCTTCTTTTGCTTGCACCACAATGCAGTGCTGAAAGAGGAGGAATCGACATAAAAACGCCTTCCTGGCAACGCCCAAATGCCCTCCTGCCGTGCAAACACTGGCAGCAGCAGCAGCAGCAGCAGCAGCAGCAGTAAGTGCATGCCCACTGCCACCCCTTCTCCTTTCACACCTTGTATCAGCTTTAATCCAGTCCAGTGCTGCCTGCTGAGCAGCACTGACCAACACTGCCTGGGCCCAGGCTTTTATCTCTGAGGCCCCATTATGATGTCAGAAAGCTGGCTCTGGCTCCTGAGGTCTCCACTATGACACGTGCAAAGTTCCGTCTGAACTTTATATAAGACGGTGCGGCTCAGTCAGTCACTCAGTGTTGCCTGAGAGGGCAACACTGCAACAGCCGGCCCCCAGGTTGTCTTTTTTTTGCACAGCTAGTTGCCTCCAGGAGGCCACAAGAGGGAGACAAGGGACTGCAAAATGGAAAATAGGCATCCACCAACTTTACAGACAACTTGTTCTCCTTGCTCCTACAACCTCCATCCTTGCACAGTTTGTTATTCTTCCAGGTAACATAGTAACAAATCCAAATTGCTGCTCTCTTTGTAGGCAAGCAAGGGTTTGTTGCAACTGCAATTCTTACTTCTTCTTGAAATGTAGGGACCACAGTACATTCCATCACATCCATCTAGTGTACACAGGTAGGTCCATTGTGACGGGCGGGCGGGCGGGCGGGCGGGCGGGCTGGCTGCTTTAATTGCTGTTTGCTGTTCCCCTACTCCACTCCACTATTTGACTATGGTGCTGCATCAATCAGTGGCTGGCTCAGGTGCAGCTCTTTAACCTACCTAGGAGGGAGGGCGGTAGAGAAGACAAGGAAGGTGAATGAGCTGTTCCAATGTGAAATGCCGGAAACACAGAAACACAGACGACACAAAACAAGAGGTGGCAATGTATTAATTAATTGCATTTAATAAATTAGCTCATTATCACACATGACTGTACAAATGCATTGTCCAACAGGTGTTGAAATAATGGGATTAAAAGGGGAGATCCCATCCGAAAGACAAAAACAATGGCAAACACAAAAAGCACTTTTGGAATCTGATTTTAGTAAACACATAAGGAAAGGGTGCACCGGTCCTGGAAATACTGCAATACCAGGTCAATGCGTGGAGTGGACAGAGCAAGCTCTATTTCCATCTCCCTGTTCTAAAAATCCATTTAATATATGGTCCCCAGATAGGGGACGTATTAGATATTAAACTGATAAGAACAGATACTACACTTGATCTTAGCCAAAAGGCCGAGAAGCGATAACCCGAACGTGCCGCGCGTTTTGCTTCTTTTGCTTGCACCACAATGCAGTGCTGAAAGAGGAGGAATCGACATAAAAACGCCTTCCTGGCAACGCCCAAATGCCCTCCTGCCGTGCAAACACTGGCAGCAGCAGCAGCAGCAGCAGCAGCAGCAGTAAGTGCATGCCCACTGCCACCCCTTCTCCTTTCACACCTTGTATCAGCTTTAATCCAGTCCAGTGCTGCCTGCTGAGCAGCACTGACCAACACTGCCTGGGCCCAGGCTTTTATCTCTGAGGCCCCATTATGATGTCAGAAAGCTGGCTCTGGCTCCTGAGGTCTCCACTATGACACGTGCAAAGTTCCGTCTGAACTTTATATAAGACGGTGCGGCTCAGTCAGTCACTCAGTGTTGCCTGAGAGGGCAACACTGCAACAGCCGGCCCCCAGGTTGTCTTTTTTTTGCACAGCTAGTTGCCTCCAGGAGGCCACAAGAGGGAGACAAGGGACTGCAAAATGGAAAATAGGCATCCACCAACTTTACAGACAACTTGTTCTCCTTGCTCCTACAACCTCCATCCTTGCACAGTTTGTTATTCTTCCAGGTAACATAGTAACAAATCCAAATTGCTGCTCTCTTTGTAGGCAAGTAAGGGTTTGTTGCAACTGCAATTCTTACTTCTTCTTGAAATGTAGGGACCACAGTACATTCCATCACATCCATCTAGTGTACACAGGTAGGTCCATTGTGACGGGCGGGCGGGCGGGCTGGCTGCTTTAATGGCTGTTTGCTGTTCCCCTACTCCACTCCACTATTTGACTATGGTGCTGCATCAATCAGTGGCTGGCTCAGGTGCAGCTCTTTAACCTACCTAGGAGGGAGGGCGGAGAGAAGACAAGGAAGGTGAATGAGCTGTTCCAATGTGAAATGCCGGAAACACAGAAACACAGACGACACAAAACAAGAGGTGGCAATGTATTAATTAATTGCATTTAATAAATTAGCTCATTATCACACATGACTGTACAAATGCATTGTCCAACAGGTGTTGAAATAATGGGATTAAAAGGGGAGATCCCATCCGAAAGACAAAAACAATGGCAAACACAAAAAGCACTTTTGGAATCTGATTTTAGTAAACACATAAGGAAAGGGTGCACCGGTCCTGGAAATACTGCAATACCAGGTCAATGCGTGGAGTGGACAGAGCAAGCTCTATTTCCATCTCCCTGTTCTAAAAATCCATTTAATATATGGTCCCCAGATAGGGGACGTATCAGATATTAAACTGATAAGAACAGATACTACACTTGATCTTAGCCAAAAGGCCGAGAAGCGATAACCCGAACGGGCCGCGCGTTGACCGAGCCTGCCCAATACTGCTGTTCACCCCTTGCAGCGATTCAGCCTACTCCTAGGCAATTCCATGGGGCCCTGCAGGCTCACACACACTCACAGCTACTAAGCGGGAGGTGAATAAAGGCCGGAGAGGAAGCAAGACAGGATTTGCTTCTTTTGCTTGCACCACAATGCAGTGCTGAAAGAGGAGGAATCGACATAAAAACGCCTTCCTGGCAACGCCCAAATGCCCTCCTGCCGTGCAAACACTGGCAGCAGCAGCAGCAGCAGCAGCAGTAAGTGCATGCCCACTGCCACCCCTTCTCCTTTCACACCTTGTATCAGCTTTAATCCAGTCCAGTGCTGCCTGCTGAGCAGCACTGACCAACACTGCCTGGGCCCAGGCTTTTATCTCTGAGGCCCCATTATGATGTCAGAAAGCTGGCTCTGGCTCCTGAGGTCTCCACTATGACACGTGCAAAGTTCCGTCTGAACTTTATATAAGACGGTGCGGCTCAGTCAGTCACTCAGTGTTGCCTGAGAGGGCAACACTGCAACAGCCGGCCCCCAGGCTGTCTTTTTTTTGCACAGCTAGTTGCCTCCAGGAGGCCACAAGAGGGAGACAAGGGACTGCAAAATGGAAAATAGGCATCCACCAACTTTACAGACAACTTGTTCTCCTTGCTCCTACAACCTCCATCCTTGCACAGTTTGTTATTCTTCCAGGTAACATAGTAACAAATCCAAATTGCTGCTCTCTTTGTAGGCAAGCAAGGGTTTGTTGCAACTGCAATTCTTACTTCTTCTTGAAATGTAGGGACCACAGTACATTCCATCAAATCCATCTAGTGTACACAGGTAGGTCCATTGTGACGGGCGGGCGGGCGGGCGGGCTGGCTGCTTTAATGGCTGTTTGCTGTTCCCCTACTCCACTCCACTATTTGACTATGGTGCTGCATCAATCAGTGGCTGGCTCAGGTGCAGCTCTTTAACCTACCTAGGAGGGAGGGCGGAGAGAAGACAAGGAAGGTGAATGAGCTGTTCCAATGTGAAATGCCGGAAACACAGAAACACAGACGACACAAAACAAGAGGTGGCAATGTATTAATTAATTGCATTTAATAAATTAGCTCATTATCACACATGACTGTACAAATGCATTGTCCAACAGGTGTTGAAATAATGGGATTAAAAGGGGAGATCCCATCCGAAAGACAAAAACAATGGCAAACACAAAAAGCACTTTTGGAATCTGATTTTAGTAAACACATAAGGAAAGGGTGCACCGGTCCTGGAAATACTGCAATACCAGGTCAATGCGTGGAGTGGACAGAGCAAGCTCTATTTCCATCTCCCTGTTCTAAAAATCCATTTAATATATGGTCCCCAGATAGGGGACGTATCAGATATTAAACTGATAAGAACAGATACTACACTTGATCTTAGCCAAAAGGCCGAGAAGCGATAACCCGAACGGGCCGCGCGTTGACCGAGCCTGCCCAATACTGCTGTTCACCCCTTGCAGGTATTCAGCCTACTCCTAGGCAATTCCATGGGGCCCTGCAGGCTCACACACACTCACAGCTACTAAGCGGGAGGTGAATAAAGGCCGGAGAGGAAGCAAGACAGGATTTGCTTCTTTTGCTTGCACCACAATGCAGTGCTGAAAGAGGAGGAATCGACATAAAAACGCCTTCCTGGCAACGCCCAAATGCCCTCCTGCCGTGCAAACACTGGCAGCAGCAGCAGCAGCAGCAGCAGCAGTAAGTGCATGCCCACTGCCACCCCTTCTCCTTTCACACCTTGTATCAGCTTTACTCCAGTCCAGTGCTGCCTGCTGAGCAGCACTGACCAACACTGCCTGGGCCCAGGCTTTTATCTCTGAGGCCCCATTATGATGTCAGAAAGCTGGCTCTGGCTCCTGAGGTCTCCACTATGACACGTGCAAAGTTCCGTCTGAACTTTATATAAGACGGTGCGGCTCAGTCAGTCACTCAGTGTTGCCTGAGAGGGCAACACTGCAACAGCCGGCCCCCAGGCTGTCTTTTTTTTGCACAGCTAGTTGCCTCCAGGAGGCCACAAGAGGGAGACAAGGGACTGCAAAATGGAAAATAGGCATCCACCAACTTTACAGACAACTTGTTCTCCTTGCTCCTACAACCTCCATCCTTGCACAGTTTGTTATTCTTCCAGGTAACATAGTAACAAATCCAAATTGCTGCTCTCTTTGTAGGCAAGCAAGGGTTTGTTGCAACTGCAATTCTTACTTCTTCTTGAAATGTAGGGACCACAGTACATTCCATCACATCCATCTAGTGTACACAGGTAGGTCCATTGTGACGGGCGGGCGGGCGGGCTGGCTGCTTTAATGGCTGTTTGCTGTTCCCCTACTCCACTCCACTATTTGACTATGGTGCTGCATCAATCAGTGGCTGGCTCAGGTGCAGCTCTTTAACCTACCTAGGAGGGAGGGCGGAGAGAAGACAAGGAAGGTGAATGAGCTGTTCCAATGTGAAATGCCGGAAACACAGAAACACAGACGACACAAAACAAGAGGTGGCAATGTATTAATTAATTGCATTTAATAAATTAGCTCATTATCACACATGACTGTACAAATGCATTGTCCAACAGGTGTTGAAATAATGGGATTAAAAGGGGAGATCCCATCCGAAAGACAAAAACAATGGCAAACACAAAAAGCACTTTTGGAATCTGATTTTAGTAAACACATAAGGAAAGGGTGCACCGGTCCTGGAAATACTGCAATACCAGGTCAATGCGTGGAGTGGACAGAGCAAGCTCTATTTCCATCTCCCTGTTCTAAAAATCCATTTAATATATGGTCCCCAGATAAGGGACGTATCAGATATTAAACTGATAAGAACAGATACTACACTTGATCTTAGCCAAAAGGCCGAGAAGCGATAACCCGAACGGGCCGCGCGTTGACCGAGCCTACCCAATACTGCTGTTCACCCCTTGCAGCGATTCAGCCTACTCCTAGGCAATTCCATGGGGCCCTGCAGGCTCACACACACTCACAGCTACTAAGCGGGAGGTGAATAAAGGCCGGAGAGGAAGCAAGACAGGATTTGCTTCTTTTGCTTGCACCACAATGCAGTGCTGAAAGAGGAGGAATCGACATAAAAACGCCTTCCTGGCAACGCCCAAATGCCCTCCTGCCGTGCAAACACTGGCAGCAGCAGCAGCAGCAGTAAGTGCATGCCCACTGCCACCCCTTCTCCTTTCACACCTTGTACCAGCTTTAATCCAGTCCAGTGCTGCCTGCTGAGCAGCACTGACCAACACTGCCTGGGCCCAGGCTTTTATCTCTGAGGCCCCATTATGATGTCAGAAAGCTGGCTCTGGCTCCTGAGGTCTCCACTATGACACGTGCAAAGTTCCGTCTGAACTTTATATGAGACGGTGCGGCTCAGTCAGTCACTCAGTGTTGCCTGAGAGGGCAACACTGCAACAGCCGGCCCCCAGGCTGTCTTTTTTTTGCACAGCTAGTTGCCTCCAGGAGGCCACAAGAGGGAGACAAGGGACTGCAAAATGGAAAATAGGCATCCACCAACTTTACAGACAACTTGTTCTCCTTGCTCCTACAACCTCCATCCTTGCACAGTTTGTTATTCTTCCAGGTAACATAGTAACAAATCCAAATTGCTGCTCTCTTTGTAGGCAAGCAAGGGTTTGTTGCAACTGCAATTCTTACTTCTTCTTGAAATGTAGGGACCACAGTACATTCCATCACATCCATCTAGTGTACACAGGTAGGTCCATTGTGACGGGCGGGCGGGCGGGCGGGCTGGCTGCTTTAATGGCTGTTTGCTGTTCCCCTACTCCACTCCACTATTTGACTATGGTGCTGCATCAATCAGTGGCTGGCTCAGGTGCAGCTCTTTAACCTACCTAGGAGGGAGGGCGGAGAGAAGACAAGGAAGGTGAATGAGCTGTTCCAATGTGAAATGCCGGAAACACAGAAACACAGACGACACAAAACAAGAGGTGGCAATGTATTAATTAATTGCATTTAATAAATTAGCTCATTATCACACATGACTGTACAAATGCATTGTCCAACAGGTGTTGAAATAATGGGATTAAAAGGGGAGATCCCATCCGAAAGACAAAAACAATGGCAAACACAAAAAGCACTTTTGGAATCTGATTTTAGTAAACACATAAGGAAAGGGTGCACCGGTCCTGGAAATACTGCAATACCAGGTCAATGCGTGGAGTGGACAGAGCAAGCTCTATTTCCATCTCCCTGTTCTAAAAATCCATTTAATATATGGTCCCCAGATAGGGGACGTATCAGATATTAAACTGATAAGAACAGATACTACACTTGATCTTAGCCAAAAGGCCGAGAAGCGATAACCCGAACGGGCCACGCGTTGACCGAGCCTGCCCAATACTACTGTTCACCCCTTGCAGCGATTCAGCCTACTCCTAGGCAATTCCATGGGGCCCTGCAGGCTCACACACACTCACAGCTACTAAGCGGGAGGTGAATAAAGGCCGGAGAGGAAGCAAGACAGGATTTGCTTCTTTTGCTTGCACCACAATGCAGTGCTGAAAGAGGAGGAATCGACATAAAAACGCCTTCCTGGCAACGCCCAAATGCCCTCCTGCCGTGCAAACACTGGCAGCAGCAGCAGCAGCAGCAGCAGTAAGTGCATGCCCACTGCCACCCCTTCTCCTTTCACACCTTGTATCAGCTTTAATCCAGTCCAGTGCTGCCTGCTGAGCAGCACTGACCAACACTGCCTGGGCCCAGGCTTTTATCTCTGAGGCCCCATTATGATGTCAGAAAGCTGGCTCTGGCTCCTGAGGTCTCCACTATGACACGTGCAAAGTTCCGTCTGAACTTTATATAAGACGGTGCGGCTCAGTCAGTCACTCAGTGTTGCCTGAGAGGGCAACACTGCAACAGCCGGCCCCCAGGCTGTCTTTTTTTTGCACAGCTAGTTGCCTCCAGGAGGCCACAAGAGGGAGACAAGGGACTGCAAAATGGAAAATAGGCATCCACCAACTTTACAGACAACTTGTTCTCCTTGCTCCTACAACCTCCATCCTTGCACAGTTTGTTATTCTTCCAGGTAACATAGTAACAAATCCAAATTGCTGCTCTCTTTGTAGGCAAGCAAGGGTTTGTTGCAACTGCAATTCTTACTTCTTCTTGAAATGTAGGGACCACAGTACATTCCATCACATCCATCTAGTGTACACAGGTAGGTCCATTGTGACGGGCGGGCGGGCGGGCGGGCGGGCTGGCTGCTTTAATTGCTGTTTGCTGTTCCCCTACTCCACTCCACTATTTGACTATGGTGCTGCATCAATCAGTGGCTGGCTCAGGTGCAGCTCTTTAACCTACCTAGGAGGGAGGGCGGTAGAGAAGACAAGGAAGGTGAATGAGCTGTTCCAATGTGAAATGCCGGAAACACAGAAACACAGACGACACAAAACAAGAGGTGGCAATGTATTAATTAATTGCATTTAATAAATTAGCTCATTATCACACATGACTGTACAAATGCATTGTCCAACAGGTGTTGAAATAATGGGATTAAAAGGGGAGATCCCATCCGAAAGACAAAAACAATGGCAAACACAAAAAGCACTTTTGGAATCTGATTTTAGTAAACACATAAGGAAAGGGTGCACCGGTCCTGGAAATACTGCAATACCAGGTCAATGCGTGGAGTGGACAGAGCAAGCTCTATTTCCATCTCCCTGTTCTAAAAATCCATTTAATATATGGTCCCAAGATAGGGGACGTATTAGATATTAAACTGATAAGAACAGATACTACACTTGATCTTAGCCAAAAGGCCGAGAAGCGATAACCCGAACGTGCCGCGCGTTTTGCTTCTTTTGCTTGCACCACAATGCAGTGCTGAAAGAGGAGGAATCGACATAAAAACGCCTTCCTGGCAACGCCCAAATGCCCTCCTGCCGTGCAAACACTGGCAGCAGCAGCAGCAGCAGCAGCAGTAAGTGCATGCCCACTGCCACCCCTTCTCCTTTCACACCTTGTATCAGCTTTAATCCAGTCCAGTGCTGCCTGCTGAGCAGCACTGACCAACACTGCCTGGGCCCAGGCTTTTATCTCTGAGGCCCCATTATGATGTCAGAAAGCTGGCTCTGGCTCCTGAGGTCTCCACTATGACACGTGCAAAGTTCCGTCTGAACTTTATATAAGACGGTGCGGCTCAGTCAGTCACTCAGTGTTGCCTGAGAGGGCAACACTGCAACAGCCGGCCCCCAGGTTGTCTTTTTTTTGCACAGCTAGTTGCCTCCAGGAGGCCACAAGAGGGAGACAAGGGACTGCAAAATGGAAAATAGGCATCCACCAACTTTACAGACAACTTGTTCTCCTTGCTCCTACAACCTCCATCCTTGCACAGTTTGTTATTCTTCCAGGTAACATAGTAACAAATCCAAATTGCTGCTCTCTTTGTAGGCAAGCAAGGGTTTGTTGCAACTGCAATTCTTACTTCTTCTTGAAATGTAGGGACCACAGTACATTCCATCACATCCATCTAGTGTACACAGGTAGGTCCATTGTGACGGGCGGGCGGGCGGGCGGGCTGGCTGCTTTAATGTCTGTTTGCTGTTCCCCTACTCCACTCCACTATTTGACTATGGTGCTGCATCAATCAGTGGCTGGCTCAGGTGCAGCTCTTTAACCTACCTAGGAGGGAGGGCGGAGAGAAGACAAGGAAGGTGAATGAGCTGTTCCAATGTGAAATGCCGGAAACACAGAAACACAGACGACACAAAACAAGAGGTGGCAATGTATTAATTAATTGCATTTAATAAATTAGCTCATTATCACACATGACTGTACAAATGCATTGTCCAACAGGTGTTGAAATAATGGGATTAAAAGGGGAGATCCCATCCGAAAGACAAAAACAATGGCAAACACAAAAAGCACTTTTGGAATCTGATTTTAGTAAACACATAAGGAAAGGGTGCACCGGTCCTGGAAATACTGCAATACCAGGTCAATGCGTGGAGTGGACAGAGCAAGCTCTATTTCCATCTCCCTGTTCTAAAAATCCATTTAATATATGGTCCCCAGATAGGGGACGTATCAGATATTAAACTGATAAGAACAGATACTACACTTGATCTTAGCCAAAAGGCCGAGAAGCGATAACCCGAACGTGCCGCGCGTTTTGCTTCTTTTGCTTGCACCACAATGCAGTGCTGAAAGAGGAGGAATCGACATAAAAACGCCTTCCTGGCAACGCCCAAATGCCCTCCTGCCGTGCAAACACTGGCAGCAGCAGCAGCAGCAGCAGTAAGTGCATGCCCACTGCCACCCCTTCTCCTTTCACACCTTGTATCAGCTTTAATCCAGTCCAGTGCTGCCTGCTGAGCAGCACTGACCAACACTGCCTGGGCCCAGGCTTTTATCTCTGAGGCCCCATTATGATGTCAGAAAGCTGGCTCTGGCTCCTGAGGTCTCCACTATGACACGTGCAAAGTTCCGTCTGAACTTTATATAAGACGGTGCGGCTCAGTCAGTCACTCAGTGTTGCCTGAGAGGGCAACACTGCAACAGCCGGCCCCCAGGCTGTCTTTTTTTTGCACAGCTAGTTGCCTCCAGGAGGCCACAAGAGGGAGACAAGGGACTGCAAAATGGAAAATAGGCATCCACCAACTTTACAGACAACTTGTTCTCCTTGCTCCTACAACCTCCATCCTTGCACAGTTTGTTATTCTTCCAGGTAACATAGTAACAAATCCAAATTGCTGCTCTCTTTGTAGGCAAGCAAGGGTTTGTTGCAACTGCAATTCTTACTTCTTCTTGAAATGTAGGGACCACAGTACATTCCATCACATCCATCTAGTGTACACAGGTAGGTCCATTGTGACGGGCGGGCGGGCGGGCGGGCTGGCTGCTTTAATGGCTGTTTGCTGTTCCCCTACTCCACTCCACTATTTGACTATGGTGCTGCATCAATCAGTGGCTGGCTCAGGTGCAGCTCTTTAACCTACCTAGGAGGGAGGGCGGAGAGAAGACAAGGAAGGTGAATGAGCTGTTCCAATGTGAAATGCCGGAAACACAGAAACACAGACGACACAAAACAAGAGGTGGCAATGTATTAATTAATTGCATTTAATAAATTAGCTCATTATCACACATGACTGTACAAATGCATTGTCCAACAGGTGTTGAAATAATGGGATTAAAAGGGGAGATCCCATCCGAAAGACAAAAACAATGGCAAACACAAAAAGCACTTTTGGAATCTGATTTTAGTAAACACATAAGGAAAGGGTGCACCGGTCCTGGAAATACTGCAATACCAGGTCAATGCGTGGAGTGGACAGAGCAAGCTCTATTTCCATCTCCCTGTTCTAAAAATCCATTTAATATATGGTCCCCAGATAGGGGACGTATCAGATATTAAACTGATAAGAACAGATACTACACTTGATCTTAGCCAAAAGGCCGAGAAGCGATAACCCGAACGGGCCACGCGTTGACCGAGCCTGCCCAATACTACTGTTCACCCCTTGCAGCGATTTAGCCTACTCCTAGGCAATTCCATGGGGCCCTGCAGGCTCACACACACTCACAGCTACTAAGCGGGAGGTGAATAAAGGCCGGAGAGGAAGCAAGACAGGATTTGCTTCTTTTGCTTGCACCACAATGCAGTGCTGAAAGAGGAGGAATCGACATAAAAACGCCTTCCTGGCAACGCCCAAATGCCCTCCTGCCGTGCAAACACTGGCAGCAGCAGCAGCAGCAGCAGTAAGTGCATGCCCACTGCCACCCCTTCTCCTTTCACACCTTGTATCAGCTTTAATCCAGTCCAGTGCTGCCTGCTGAGCAGCACTGACCAACACTGCCTGGGCCCAGGCTTTTATCTCTGAGGCCCCATTATGATGTCAGAAAGCTGGCTCTGGCTCCTGAGGTCTCCACTATGACACGTGCAAAGTTCCGTCTGAACTTTATATAAGACGGTGCGGCTCAGTCAGTCACTCAGTGTTGCCTGAGAGGGCAACACTGCAACAGCCGGCCCCCAGGCTGTCTTTTTTTTGCACAGCTAGTTGCCTCCAGGAGGCCACAAGAGGGAGACAAGGGACTGCAAAATGGAAAATAGGCATCCACCAACTTTACAGACAACTTGTTCTCCTTGCTCCTACAACCTCCATCCTTGCACAGTTTGTTATTCTTCCAGGTAACATAGTAACAAATCCAAATTGCTGCTCTCTTTGTAGGCAAGCAAGGGTTTGTTGCAACTGCAATTCTTACTTCTTCTTGAAATGTAGGGACCACAGTACATTCCATCACATCCATCTAGTGTACACAGGTAGGTCCATTGTGACGGGCGGGCGGGCGGGCGGGCTGGCTGCTTTAATTGCTGTTTGCTGTTCCCCTACTCCACTCCACTATTTGACTATGGTGCTGCATCAATCAGTGGCTGGCTCAGGTGCAGCTCTTTAACCTACCTAGGAGGGAGGGCGGTAGAGAAGACAAGGAAGGTGAATGAGCTGTTCCAATGTGAAATGCCGGAAACACAGAAACACAGACGACACAAAACAAGAGGTGGCAATGTATTAATTAATTGCATTTAATAAATTAGCTCATTATCACACATGACTGTACAAATGCATTGTCCAACAGGTGTTGAAATAATGGGATTAAAAGGGGAGATCCCATCCGAAAGACAAAAACAATGGCAAACACAAAAAGCACTTTTGGAATCTGATTTTAGTAAACACATAAGGAAAGGGTGCACCGGTCCTGGAAATACTGCAATACCAGGTCAATGCGTGGAGTGGACAGAGCAAGCTCTATTTCCATCTCCCTGTTCTAAAAATCCATTTAATATATGGTCCCAAGATAGGGGACGTATTAGATATTAAACTGATAAGAACAGATACTACACTTGATCTTAGCCAAAAGGCAGAGAAGCGATAACCCGAACGTGCCGCGCGTTTTGCTTCTTTTGCTTGCACCACAATGCAGTGCTGAAAGAGGAGGAATCGACATAAAAACGCCTTCCTGGCAACGCCCAAATGCCCTCCTGCCGTGCAAACACTGGCAGCAGCAGCAGCAGCAGCAGCAGTAAGTGCATGCCCACTGCCACCCCTTCTCCTTTCACACCTTGTATCAGCTTTAATCCAGTCCAGTGCTGCCTGCTGAGCAGCACTGACCAACACTGCCTGGGCCCAGGCTTTTATCTCTGAGGCCCCATTATGATGTCAGAAAGCTGGCTCTGGCTCCTGAGGTCTCCACTATGACACGTGCAAAGTTCCGTCTGAACCTTATATAAGACGGTGCGGCTCAGTCAGTCACTCAGTGTTGCCTGAGAGGGCAACACTGCAACAGCCGGCCCCCAGGTTGTCTTTTTTTTGCACAGCTAGTTGCCTCCAGGAGGCCACAAGAGGGAGACAAGGGACTGCAAAATGGAAAATAGGCATCCACCAACTTTACAGACAACTTGTTCTCCTTGCTCCTACAACCTCCATCCTTGCACAGTTTGTTATTCTTCCAGGTAACATAGTAACAAATCCAAATTGCTGCTCTCTTTGTAGGCAAGCAAGGGTTTGTTGCAACTGCAATTCTTACTTCTTCTTGAAATGTAGGGACCACAGTACATTCCATCACATCCATCTAGTGTACACAGGTAGGTCCATTGTGACGGGCGGGCGGGCGGGCGGGCGGGCTGGCTGCTTTAATGTCTGTTTGCTGTTCCCCTACTCCACTCCACTATTTGACTATGGTGCTGCATCAATCAGTGGCTGGCTCAGGTGCAGCTCTTTAACCTACCTAGGAGGGAGGGCGGAGAGAAGACAAGGAAGGTGAATGAGCTGTTCCAATGTGAAATGCCGGAAACACAGAAACACAGACGACACAAAACAAGAGGTGGCAATGTATTAATTAATTGCATTTAATAAATTAGCTCATTATCACACATGACTGTACAAATGCATTGTCCAACAGGTGTTGAAATAATGGGATTAAAAGGGGAGATCCCATCCGAAAGACAAAAACAATGGCAAACACAAAAAGCACTTTTGGAATCTGATTTTAGTAAACACATAAGGAAAGGGTGCACCGGTCCTGGAAATACTGCAATACCAGGTCAATGCGTGGAGTGGACAGAGCAAGCTCTATTTCCATCTCCCTGTTCTAAAAATCCATTTAATATATGGTCCCAAGATAGGGGACGTATTAGATATTAAACTGATAAGAACAGATACTACACTTGATCTTAGCCAAAAGGCAGAGAAGCGATAACCCGAACGTGCCGCGCGTTTTGCTTCTTTTGCTTGCACCACAATGCAGTGCTGAAAGAGGAGGAATCGACATAAAAACGCCTTCCTGGCAACGCCCAAATGCCCTCCTGCCGTGCAAACACTGGCAGCAGCAGCAGCAGCAGCAGCAGTAAGTGCATGCCCACTGCCACCCCTTCTCCTTTCACACCTTGTATCAGCTTTAATCCAGTCCAGTGCTGCCTGCTGAGCAGCACTGACCAACACTGCCTGGGCCCAGGCTTTTATCTCTGAGGCCCCATTATGATGTCAGAAAGCTGGCTCTGGCTCCTGAGGTCTCCACTATGACACGTGCAAAGTTCCGTCTGAACTTTATATAAGACGGTGCGGCTCAGTCAGTCACTCAGTGTTGCCTGAGAGGGCAACACTGCAACAGCCGGCCCCCAGGTTGTCTTTTTTTTGCACAGCTAGTTGCCTCCAGGAGGCCACAAGAGGGAGACAAGGGACTGCAAAATGGAAAATAGGCATCCACCAACTTTACAGACAACTTGTTCTCCTTGCTCCTACAACCTCCATCCTTGCACAGTTTGTTATTCTTCCAGGTAACATAGTAACAAATCCAAATTGCTGCTCTCTTTGTAGGCAAGCAAGGGTTTGTTGCAACTGCAATTCTTACTTCTTCTTGAAATGTAGGGACCACAGTACATTCCATCACATCCATCTAGTGTACACAGGTAGGTCCATTGTGACGGGCGGGCGGGCGGGCGGGCGGGCTGGCTGCTTTAATGTCTGTTTGCTGTTCCCCTACTCCACTCCACTATTTGACTATGGTGCTGCATCAATCAGTGGCTGGCTCAGGTGCAGCTCTTTAACCTACCTAGGAGGGAGGGCGGAGAGAAGACAAGGAAGGTGAATGAGCTGTTCCAATGTGAAATGCCGGAAACACAGAAACACAGACGACACAAAACAAGAGGTGGCAATGTATTAATTGATTGCATTTAATAAATTAGCTCATTATCACACATGACTGTACAAATGCATTGTCCAACAGGTGTTGAAATAATGGGATTAAAAGGGGAGATCCCATCCGAAAGACAAAAACAATGGCAAACACAAAAAGCACTTTTGGAATCTGATTTTAGTAAACACATAAGGAAAGGGTGCACCGGTCCTGGAAATACTGCAATACCAGGTCAATGCGTGGAGTGGACAGAGCAAGCTCTATTTCCATCTCCCTGTTCTAAAAATCCATTTAATATATGGTCCCCAGATAGGGGACGTATCAGATATTAAACTGATAAGAACAGATACTACACTTGATCTTAGCCAAAAGGCCGAGAAGCGATAACCCGAACGTGCCGCGCGTTTTGCTTCTTTTGCTTGCACCACAATGCAGTGCTGAAAGAGGAGGAATCGACATAAAAACGCCTTCCTGGCAACGCCCAAATGCCCTCCTGCCGTGCAAACACTGGCAGCAGCAGCAGCAGCAGCAGCAGTAAGTGCATGCCCACTGCCACCCCTTCTCCTTTCACACCTTGTATCAGCTTTAATCCAGTCCAGTGCTGCCTGCTGAGCAGCACTGACCAACACTGCCTGGGCCCAGGCTTTTATCTCTGAGGCCCCATTATGATGTCAGAAAGCTGGCTCTGGCTCCTGAGGTCTCCACTATGACACGTGCAAAGTTCCGTCTGAACTTTATATAAGACGGTGCGGCTCAGTCAGTCACTCAGTGTTGCCTGAGAGGGCAACACTGCAACAGCCGGCCCCCAGGCTGTCTTTTTTTTGCACAGCTAGTTGCCTCCAGGAGGCCACAAGAGGGAGACAAGGGACTGCAAAATGGAAAATAGGCATCCACCAACTTTACAGACAACTTGTTCTCCTTGCTCCTACAACCTCCATCCTTGCACAGTTTGTTATTCTTCCAGGTAACATAGTAACAAATCCAAATTGCTGCTCTCTTTGTAGGCAAGCAAGGGTTTGTTGCAACTGCAATTCTTACTTCTTCTTGAAATGTAGGGACCACAGTACATTCCATCACATCCATCTAGTGTACACAGGTAGGTCCATTGTGACTTCTGGCTGCTTTAATGGCTGTTTGCTGTTCCCCTACTCCACTCCACTATTTGACTATGGTGCTGCATCAATCAGTGGCTGGCTCAGGTGCAGCTCTTTAACCTACCTAGGAGGGAGGGCGGAGAGAAGACAAGGAAGGTGAATGAACTGTTCCAATGTGAAATGCCGGAAACACAGAAACACAGACGACACAAAACAAGAGGTGGCAATGTATTAATTAATTGCATTTAATAAATTAGCTCATTATCACACATGACTGTACAAATGCATTGTCCAACAGGTGTTGAAATAATGGGATTAAAAGGGGAGATCCCATCCGAAAGACAAAAACAATGGCAAACACAAAAAGCACTTTTGGAATCTGATTTTAGTAAACACATAAGGAAAGGGTGCACCGGTCCTGGAAATACTGCAATACCAGGTCAATGCGTGGAGTGGACAGAGCAAGCTCTATTTCCATCTCCCTGTTCTAAAAATCCATTTAATATATGGTCCCCAGATAGGGGACGTATCAGATATTAAACTGATAAGAACAGATACTACACTTGATCTTAGCCAAAAGGCCGAGAAGCGATAACCCGAACGTGCCGCGCGTTTTGCTTCTTTTGCTTGCACCACAATGCAGTGCTGAAAGAGGAGGAATCGACATAAAAACGCCTTCCTGGCAACGCCCAAATGCCCTCCTGCCGTGCAAACACTGGCAGCAGCAGCAGCAGCAGCAGCAGTAAGTGCATGCCCACTGCCACCCCTTCTCCTTTCACACCTTGTATCAGCTTTAATCCAGTCCAGTGCTGCCTGCTGAGCAGCACTGACCAACACTGCCTGGGCCCAGGCTTTTATCTCTGAGGCCCCATTATGATGTCAGAAAGCTGGCTCTGGCTCCTGAGGTCTCCACTATGACACGTGCAAAGTTCCGTCTGAACTTTATATAAGACGGTGCGGCTCAGTCAGTCACTCAGTGTTGCCTGAGAGGGCAACACTGCAACAGCCGGCCCCCAGGCTGTCTTTTTTTTGCACAGCTAGTTGCCTCCAGGAGGCCACAAGAGGGAGACAAGGGACTGCAAAATGGAAAATAGGCATCCACCAACTTTACAGACAACTTGTTCTCCTTGCTCCTACAACCTCCATCCTTGCACAGTTTGTTATTCTTAAAGGTAACATAGTAACAAATCCAAATTGCTGCTCTCTTTGTAGGCAAGCAAGGGTTTGTTGCAACTGCAATTCTTACTTCTTCTTGAAATGTAGGGACCACAGTACATTCCATCACATCCATCTAGTGTACACAGGTAGGTCCATTGTGACGGGCGGGCGGGCGGGCTGGCTGCTTTAATGGCTGTTTGCTGTTCCCCTACTCCACTCCACTATTTGACTATGGTGCTGCATCAATCAGTGGCTGGCTCAGGTGCAGCTCTTTAACCTACCTAGGAGGGAGGGCGGAGAGAAGACAAGGAAGGTGAATGAGCTGTTCCAATGTGAAATGCCGGAAACACAGAAACACAGACGACACAAAACAAGAGGTGGCAATGTATTAATTAATTGCATTTAATAAATTAGCTCATTATCACACATGACTGTACAAATGCATTGTCCAACAGGTGTTGAAATAATAGGATTAAAAGGGGAGATCCCATCCGAAAGACAAAAACAATGGCAAACACAAAAAGCACTTTTGGAATCTGATTTTAGTAAACACATAAGGAAAGGGTGCACCGGTCCTGGAAATACTGCAATACCAGGTCAATGCGTGGAGTGGACAGAGCAAGCTCTATTTCCATCTCCCTGTTCTAAAAATCCATTTAATATATGGTCCCCAGATAGGGGACGTATCAGATATTAAACTGATAAGAACAGATACTACACTTGATCTTAGCCAAAAGGCCGAGAAGCGATAACCCGAACGGACCGCGCGTTGACCGAGCCTGCCCAATACTGCTGTTCACCCCTTGCAGCGATTCAGCCTACTCCTAGGCAATTCCATGGGGCCCTGCAGGCTCACACACACTCACAGCTACTAAGCGGGAGGTGAATGAAGGCCGGAGAGGAAGCAAGACAGGATTTGCTTCTTTTGCTTGCACCACAATGCAGTGCTGAAAGAGGAGGAATCGACATAAAAACGCCTTCCTGGCAACGCCCAAATGCCCTCCTGCCGTGCAAACACTGGCAGCAGCAGCAGCAGCAGTAAGTGCATGCCCACTGCCACCCCTTCTCCTTTCACACCTTGTATCAGCTTTAATCCAGTCCAGTGCTGCCTGCTGAGCAGCACTGACCAACACTGCCTGGGCCCAGGCTTTTATCTCTGAGGCCCCATTATGATGTCAGAAAGCTGGCTCTGGCTCCTGAGGTCTCCACTATGACACGTGCAAAGTTCCGTCTGAACTTTATATAAGACGGTGCGGCTCAGTCAGTCACTCAGTATTGCCTGAGAGGGCAACACTGCAACAGCCGGCCCCCAGGCTGTCTTTTTTTTGCACAGCTAGTTGCCTCCAGGAGGCCACAAGAGGGAGACAAGGGACTGCAAAATGGAAAATAGGCATCCACCAACTTTACAGACAACTTGTTCTCCTTGCTCCTACAACCTCCATCCTTGCACAGTTTGTTATTCTTCCAGGTAACATAGTAACAAATCCAAATTGCTGCTCTCTTTGTAGGCAAGCAAGGGTTTGTTGCAACTGCAATTCTTACTTCTTCTTGAAATGTAGGGACCACAGTACATTCCATCACATCCATCTAGTGTACACAGGTAGGTCCATTGTGACGGGCGGGCGGGCGGGCTGGCTGCTTTAATGGCTGTTTGCTGTTCCCCTACTCCACTCCACTATTTGACTATGGTGCTGCATCAATCAGTGGCTGGCTCAGGTGCAGCTCTTTAACCTACCTAGGAGGGAGGGCGGAGAGAAGACAAGGAAGGTGAATGAGCTGTTCCAATGTGAAATGCCGGAAACACAGAAACACAGACGACACAAAACAAGAGGTGGCAATGTATTAATTAATTGCATTTAATAAATTAGCTCATTATCACACATGACTGTACAAATGCATTGTCCAACAGGTGTTGAAATAATGGGATTAAAAGGGGAGATCCCATCCGAAAGACAAAAACAATGGCAAACACAAAAAGCACTTTTGGAATCTGATTTTAGTAAACACATAAGGAAAGGGTGCACCGGTCCTGGAAATACTGCAATACCAGGTCAATGCGTGGAGTGGACAGAGCAAGCTCTATTTCCATCTCCCTGTTCTAAAAATCCATTTAATATATGGTCCCAAGATAGGGGACGTATCAGATATTAAACTGATAAGAACAGATACTACACTTGATCTTAGCCAAAAGGCCGAGAAGCGATAACCCGAACGGGCCGCGCGTTGACCGAGCCTGCCCAATACTGCTGTTCACCCCTTGCAGCGATTCAGCCTACTCCTAGGCAATTCCATGGGGCCCTGCAGGCTCACACACACTCACAGCTACTAAGCGGGAGGTGAATAAAGGCCGGAGAGGAAGCAAGACAGGATTTGCTTCTTTTGCTTGCACCACAATGCAGTGCTGAAAGAGGAGGAATCAACATAAAAACGCCTTCCTGGCAACGCCCAAATGCCCTCCTGCCGTGCAAACACTGGCAGCAGCAGCAGCAGCAGCAGCAGTAAGTGCATGCCCACTGCCACCCCTTCTCCTTTCACACCTTGTATCAGCTTTAATCCAGTCCAGTGCTGCCTGCTGAGCAGCACTGACCAACACTGCCTGGGCCCAGGCTTTTATCTCTGAGGCCCCATTATGATGTCAGAAAGCTGGCTCTGGCTCCTGAGGTCTCCACTATGACACGTGCAAAGTTCCGTCTGAACTTTATATAAGACGGTGCGGCTCAGTCAGTCACTCAGTGTTGCCTGAGAGGGCAACACTGCAACAGCCGGCCCCCAGGCTGTCTTTTTTTTGCACAGCTAGTTGCCTCCAGGAGGCCACAAGAGGGAGACAAGGGACTGCAAAATGGAAAATAGGCATCCACCAACTTTACAGACAACTTGTTCTCCTTGCTCCTACAACCTCCATCCTTGCACAGTTTGTTATTCTTCCAGGTAACATAGTAACAAATCCAAATTGCTGCTCTCTTTGTAGGCAAGCAAGGGTTTGTTGCAACTGCAATTCTTACTTCTTCTTGAAATGTAGGGACCACAGTACATTCCATCACATCCATCTAGTGTACACAGGTAGGTCCATTGTGACGGGCGGGCGGGCGGGCTGGCTGCTTTAATGGCTGTTTGCTGTTCCCCTACTCCACTCCACTATTTGACTATGGTGCTGCATCAATCAGTGGCTGGCTCAGGTGCAGCTCTTTAACCTACCTAGGAGGGAGGGCGGAGAGAAGACAAGGAAGGTGAATGAGCTGTTCCAATGTGAAATGCCGGAAACACAGAAACACAGACGACACAAAACAAGAGGTGGCAATGTATTAATTAATTGCATTTAATAAATTAGCTCATTATCACACATGACTGTACAAATGCATTGTCCAACAGGTGTTGAAATAATGGGATTAAAAGGGGAGATCCCATCCGAAAGACAAAAACAATGGCAAACACAAAAAGCACTTTTGGAATCTGATTTTAGTAAACACATAAGGAAAGGGTGCACCGGTCCTGGAAATACTGCAATACCAGGTCAATGCGTGGAGTGGACAGAGCAAGCTCTATTTCCATCTCCCTGTTCTAAAAATCCATTTAATATATGGTCTCCAGATAGGGGACGTATCAGATATTAAACTGATAAGAACAGATACTACACTTGATCTTAGCCAAAAGGCCGAGAAGCGATAACCCGAACGGGCCGCGCGTTGACTGAGCCTGCCCAATACTGCTGTTCACCCCTTGCAGCGATTCAGCCTACTCCTAGGCAATTCCATGGGGCCCTGCAGGCTCACACACACTCACAGCTACTAAGCGGGAGGTGAATAAAGGCCGGAGAGGAAGCAAGACAGGATTTGCTTCTTTTGCTTGCACCACAATGCAGTGCTGAAAGAGGAGGAATCGACATAAAAACGCCTTCCTGGCAACGCCCAAATGCCCTCCTGCCGTGCAAACACTGGCAGCAGCAGCAGCAGCAGTAAGTGCATGCCCACTGCCACCCCTTCTCCTTTCACACCTTGTATCAGCTTTAATCCAGTCCAGTGCTGCCTGCTGAGCAGCACTGACCAACACTGCCTGGGCCCAGGCTTTTATCTCTGAGGCCCCATTATGATGTCACAAAGCTGGCTCTGGCTCCTGAGGTCTCCACTATGACACGTGCAAAGTTCCGTCTGAACTTTATATAAGACGGTGCGGCTCAGTCAGTCACTCAGTGTTGCCTGAGAGGGCAACACTGCAACAGCCGGCCCCCAGGGCTGTCTTTTTTTTGCACAGCTAGTTGCCTCCAGGAGGCCACAAGAGGGAGACAAGGGACTGCAAAATGGAAAATAGGCATCCACCAACTTTACAGACAACTTGTTCTCCTTGCTCCTACAACCTCCATCCTTGCACAGTTTGTTATTCTTCCAGGTAACATAGTAACAAATCCAAATTGCTGCTCTCTTTGTAGGCAAGCAAGGGTTTGTTGCAACTGCAATTCTTACTTCTTCTTGAAATGTAGGGACCACAGTACATTCCATCGCATCCATCTAGTGTACACAGGTAGGTCCATTGTGACGGGCGGGCGGGCGGGCGGGCTGGCTGCTTTAATGGCTGTTTGCTGTTCCCCTACTCCACTCCACTATTTGACTATGGTGCTGCATCAATCAGTGGCTGGCTCAGGTGCAGCTCTTTAACCTACCTAGGAGGGAGGGCGGAGAGAAGACAAGGAAGGTGAATGAGCTGTTCCAATGTGAAATGCCGGAAACACAGAAACACAGACGACACAAAACAAGAGGTGGCAATGTATTAATTAATTGCATTTAATAAATTAGCTCATTATCACACATGACTGTACAAATGCATTGTCCAACAGGTGTTGAAATAATGGGATTAAAAGGGGAGATCCCATCCGAAAGACAAAAACAATGGCAAACACAAAAAGCACTTTTGGAATCTGATTTTAGTAAACACATAAGGAAAGGGTGCACCGGTCCTGGAAATACTGCAATACCAGGTCAATGCGTGGAGTGGACAGAGCAAGCTCTATTTCCATCTCCCTGTTCTAAAAATCCATTTAATATATGGTCCCCAGATAGGGGACGTATCAGATATTAAACTGATAAGAACAGATTTTTTTTTTTTTTTTTTTTTTTTTTTTTCTACTCAGATTTGAAATCTTAAAACGCAAAACATAGGTTGAAAGTCTTAGATTTCATCAAAACCATCATTGTAGTATGAATATATAATTTTCATGATCTTATCCATTTTTTAATTGTTATTATTACTTTTTTTCTCTTTTTTTAATATGTTTTGTTTTCTGTTTTTTTTTTTTATTATATTTTAACTTTTTTTTTTTTTTTTTTTTTACAGGTATAGCAAAGAAGAAAACAATACAAGATTACACATCACAAGGTAAGTACATTCCACATTTCTGGTTTCCAAATCTCATTTGCTCTCACAGTACCTAGTAATAATTTATCTCTCCAAAAATATACATACAGATAGCTTAAACATAGTTTAAGACAGTTTTCAACAGATAGCTGATCTCTTTTAAATAATACAATATTTCTTGCTTTCCATAAAGCCATCTTAACACATGTAAATATTAACCATACGACTTTAAAATCCTCTTTACCAATGCCCAATCCATAAAAGATCATATCAAAATCAAAATGATCAATTTTGCTCAAATATTTAACTAAGATGCTAACTTTCCTCCAAATCTTTTGTGCAAATGAGCAATTCCAAAAAATATGCGTTGGCGTTTCACTTCCGCTACATCTTACTCTTGGGCATCTTTCATGTCTTACCAAACCTCTTCTATGCTGAAATTCTCTTGTAGGTAAGCAATCCTTCAACATACACCACAACAGGTCCTTATGTTCGTTAGACAAGTAAAACAGGTTAACATTGATCCAAATACCTTGTACAATTCTTACAGAGAAACCTGTTACAGAACTCATAATTTTCCTCTCATCTAAGATCTTTAACACTTTTCTATGATTAGTAATAATACTTAAGTCAGATTTTAACAACTCAAACTCCCTTAAAATTTTCTCTAAAATAATATAATGTTCTGGTGGTAAAAACTTATATGGTCTGTTTAAGTCAATTTCTAACCACTTGTATTTCCTTATATAAAACCCAAGATTATAAATAAGAAAAGTTTTTATCTTTGAACTGGGCCCCAATAAAGTGCTTGTACAATAGGCCAAATATTTAATATACAAAAAAGACCTAATATCGGGGAAGCCTTTCCCTCCTTTATTCTTAGGTTTATACAACTCCTCCCTTTTGACTCTTTCCATATTTGATTTCCATAGGAAATAAAAACAGATTTTAATACGTTTTTTCATGATATTATTTGGGGGGATAAAAACAGCAGATATGTACAAAATCATGGGGAGTAAAACCTGTTTTATGATCAAAATTTTACCTTCAAGAGTCAAAGTTCGCAAATTCCAAAAGGAAATCTTTTTCCTTACCCTTTCCAGCAAGGATTCCCAATTTTTTATATTCCCACAAGATTCTGAAAAATAGATACCTAAAATCTTCATGTCATGCATTTTAAGCAACTTACAATCAGGTTCAAGGGTAAATTTCCCAATTGTTAAAACACCGGTTTTATCTAAATTCACTTTGAAACCTGATGCTCCACAGAACCAATCCACTGTTCTTAAAACCCTATTAAAACTTCTAAGATCACGCACCAAAACTGTCACGTCATCCATATATGCAATAACTTTAACTTGTTCATTTTTACAGCCTGGGATAAAAAAACCGTTAATTACTTTATCTTTCCTAAAGGCCTCTAAGAGGGGTTCAATTGCACATATAAATAAGATAGGTGACAGAGGGCAGCCCTGTTTCACCCCACATCGAATATGAACTTTATCAGATAAGGAACCATTAACTGAAATTTTACTAAAACCTCCATTGTATAAGATTTTAATACGATTAATAAAACCCTCTGAACATCCTAATTTGCTTAAAACTGTGAATAAGAAATCGTGTGAAACTCGATCATAAGCTTTTTCAAAATCAAAGGAGATCAAAGCTAAATCCTGATTGCGGTCCTTGCTGTCCCAAATAATATCCCGTAGCAAAACCAAAGAATCGACAATTTTTCTTTTTGGCACAGCGCATGTCTGGTCAACCCCAATTATTGATGCTATCACTTTTTTTAAACGATTCCCTAACAATTTTGCATAAATTTTATAATCGGTGTTCAGTAGCGTAATTGGCCTCCAATTCTTGATTAATTTTTTATCACCTTTTTTAAAAATTAAAACAATAAGACCCTCCAACCAGGACTCCGGGATTATTAATGAAGATTCAATTTGAGAAAAAACTTTGAACACATCCTCACCTATTACATCCCAAAATTTTTTATAGAATTCTATTGGTAGACCATCCATACCAGGGGTTTTTAAATTCTGAAAACTATTAATCGTATCTAATATTTCATTTTTAGTAAATTCCTCCTCTAGAAACATCATCTCATCAGTGCTAAGCTTTTTATCTAACAACCCCATAAAATGTTCCTTTAAAGAGGAATCAAGCACCTTTTCGGAAAATAATTCCTCATAAAAATTTTTTGCTTTTAATAATTTTTCTTCACGGTTTGTTTCCCCTTCTAGACACTCAATAAAATCTTTTTTCCCGTAAATTTTTTTAAAAAAGAAATGAGAGCATTTCTCATCCTTTTCAAGGATTCTTACACGAGAGTTGAAAATAATCTCTTTCCCTTTTTCTTTTAATAAATTTTTTATCTGACTTTTTACATACTCAATTTGATCATCCATTTCTATACCATTGTTTCTAAATAGGTAAAAACATTGGAGCCTAGAACTAAGATCAATGTATAGTTTCTTTTTTGCATAGGCTATCTTCTTCCCATATTTAACAAAGAAGGTTTTAAAACTCCTCTTCATGAAATCCCACCACTCCAATACATTATTAAACTCGCCCTCTTTTTGTTTTAGTTTATCATAAAACTTACAGAATTCTTCTTTAACCTTACTTCCTTCCAAGAGGGACACATTAAGTTTCCAGTGTGATGGCACCTTACCTTCTGAAACCTCATAATTTAGTGTACATTCAATTAACTTGTGATCTGAAAAACAACTGTCAAAGGATTTAAAAGAAGAACACATCAAATCACTAGATACAAAAATATAATCTAGTCTAGATGAGCATCCACGATTACTCCAAGTAAGCTCATACTCTTTCCTTTTTCCACCTAGTTCCCAGGTATCTTTAAGGTTACAGGCAGAAAGAATATTTTTCAAAACAGATACTGATCCTTCTTTTTTTTTACAGATTTGGCAGTTAAAATCACCACCAATGATGATGGGATCTGAACCAACAATAAACAACTGTAGTAACTCAAAAAGGTGAATTCTCAAATTTTTTTCTGTATTTGCATATATGCAAAAACACTTGATTTTTTTGCTATCTTTTAAAACCTCCACCATAAGTATGCGCCCTGGGTATATTTCTTCATGCCTAACAATTTCCCAATCTTTAGAACATAAAAAACCTATCCCGTCACTTTTGAATTCGTTTCCACCTGAAAAACAAGATTTACCTTTCCATATACCTTGTAGATACTTATAACATAATCTCTTTTCTAAATTACATTCCTGTAAGAAAACAAAGTCATAATTTTCATTATTAAAAAAATCATAAATGGCTGTATGTTTATATTGGTTATTAAACCCCTGAACATTCAGGGAGGCAGCCCTGATCATCTTTTAACCAAGATGCCAGGGCTTTCTCCCCCGCCCTCATCGATAAATGGTGGAGAAGTATCAATCTTCAGATCTTCAGCTCCAGATGAGTCAGAGGGAGAAATATCTCCAAGAAGATCATAAACCTTGCTTTTCTTCCCACTTTGGTCAGTCTCTTCATCACTCACTTTCTCTTCTTCTCTAGTATATCTTTTTAAACTTTTTGTTGCCACCTCCATCTCCTCCTGAGCACCAGACGAACCTGCTTGCCCAGGGGGTGAAAGGGGAGTCTCCAACACCACAGTTAATTCCTCTTTTTTCTTCTCCTTTTTCTCTTTTGATATTTTTTTCTCTTTTTCTACCACTGAAGCCTCCACACCTGAGGATTTTGTTTTCCCCTGGGAGCTCTTTTTATCCTTCTTTTTTTCCTCTTTTTTTTCCTTGCCCTTATTCTGTACCACAGAACCTATAGGAGCCTGCGCCTCTTCTGGAGGCACGAAGTCCTCATCTGACAAAATTTCCTCCACTCTTTTTTTAGGACAATCTGTTTCCTGATGAACGGAATCATGGCATTTCATGCAACGCTTACAGGCCATGTCAGCATGTCCATATTTGCGACATCTACGACAGTATTGGGGCATCCCCGTAAAAAAAAGATAACCCCTACTCCTGTTGATGAAAATAATAGGGGGTGGTCTCAGAACACCCCCCTCAGCAGTCGGATCTTTTTTAAAGACCACACTGTAGATCCTTTTCCCATTCCATGCACCGAAATTAGTAATCCCATGTTTCTTAAGGGTCACCTTCTCACAAAAGTTGTACAAAAAAGATGTGACTTCCATATCAGAAATAAATGGGTTGTACATTTGCACTGTCAGCAGTTTATATTGATATTGAAACAAAGGAAGGACCTTTACTCCCTCCAACATAGCATGTCCTCTATTTCGCTCATAGAGAGCATACGCTGCTTCACAAATCCCACAAGAGTTCAAAGTAACATCGTGAATTCCACGGGAGTTAAACGATTGAACACAAAAATAATCCCCATCCTTGATCTTCAGGATAGGACCAAACACATTGGAATAAAGAAACCCCAGTTCTTTTACCTGGCGGTATTGCGGCGAGATGACAAAACGAATCGTGTCCTTCAAAGGAGTATCATCCGCAAAGAAGTCCTGGAAATTATCCGATCTTCCTTCCATCGTTCCAAATGAAAAATATACTCACAGCCCAGAAATCCAAGCTCGATCGCCTCCTGATCCAAATCGATAATCCAGAATCCCACGTCCAAAGAATTTCTCCCTCCACGAAAAGAATCCGGATCCTCCTAAGGAAAAGGCACTACAGCTTTCAGCCACCCCTCAATAGCAGCAGTTCGGTCCGAAAACCGAAAAGGCCGAGCAGGTAGGTTTCCACTGTAGGAACCTTGCCTAATGGTTTCAAACCCACTACAGATCTGAGCCAAAAGGCCGAGAAGCGATAACCCGAACGGGCCGCGCGCTGACCGAGCCTGCCCAATACTGCTGTTCACCCCTTACAGCGATTCAGCCTACTCCTAGGCAATTCCATGGGGCCCTGCAGGCTCACACACACTCACAGCTACGCGAGAGGTGAATAAAGGCCGGAGAGGAAGCAAGACAGGATTTGCTTCTTTTGCTTGCACCACAATGCAGTGCTGAAAGAGGAGGAATCGACATAAAAACGCCTTCCTGGCAACGCCCAAATGCCCTCCTGCCGTGCAAACACTGGCAGCAGCAGCAGCAGCAGCAGCAGCAGTAAGTGCATGCCCACTGCCACCCCTTCTCCTTTCACACCTTGTATCAGCTTTAATCCAGTCCAGTGCTGCCTGCTGAGCAGCACTGACCAACACTGCCTGGGCCCAGGCTTTTATCTCTGAGGCCCCATTATGATGTCAGAAAGCTGGCTCTGGCTCCTGAGGTCTCCACTATGACACGTGCAAAGTTCCGTCTGAACTTTATATAAGACGGTGCGGCTCAGTCAGTCACTCAGTGTTGCCTGAGAGGGCAACACTGCAACAGCCGGCCCCCAGGCTGTCTTTTTTTTGCACAGCTAGTTGCCTCCAGGAGGCCACAAGAGGGAGACAAGGGACTGCAAAATGGAAAATAGGCATCCACCAACTTTACAGACAACTTGTTCTCCTTGCTCCTACAACCTCCATCCTTGCACAGTTTGTTATTCTTCCAGGTAACATAGTAACAAATCCAAATTGCTGCTCTCTTTGTAGGCAAGCAAGGGTTTGTTGCAACTGCAATTCTTACTTCTTCCTGAAATGTAGGGAACACAGTACATTCCATCACATCCATCTAGTGTACACAGGTAGGTCCATTGTGACGGGCGGGCGGGCGGGCGGGCGGGCTGGCTGCTTTAATGGCTGTTTGCTGTTCCCCTACTCCACTCCACTATTTGACTATGGTGCTGCATCAATCAGTGGCTGGCTCAGGTGCAGCTCTTTAACCTACCTAGGAGGGAGGGCGGAGAGAAGACAAGGAAGGTGAATGAGCTGTTCCAATGTGAAATGCCGGAAACACAGAAACACAGACGACACAAAACAAGAGGTGGCAATGTATTAATTAATTGCATTTAATAAATTAGCTCATTATCACACATGACTGTACAAATGCATTGTCCAACAGGTGTTGAAATAATGGGATTAAAAGGGGAGATCCCATCCGAAAGACAAAAACAATGGCAAACACAAAAAGCACTTTTGGAATCTGATTTTAGTAAACACATAAGGAAAGGGTGCACCGGTCCTGGAAATACTGCAATACCAGGTCAATGCGTGGAGTGGACAGAGCAAGCTCTATTTCCATCTCCCTGTTCTAAAAATCCATTTAATATATGGTCCCCAGATAAGGGACGTATCAGATATTAAACTGATAAGAACAGATTTTTTTTTTTTTTTTTTTTTTTTTATTAAATCCTCAGATGGGATATTCAACGGTCCAAAACTACCATTAGAACATCAGTAACAGTTATAGGGCACTGTTTCCCATCATCATGTGGACTTTCTTTATTTCCAACAAATAATACACATAAATAAACATAAAATAGCTATTAGGAACAATTTACTACATCTATCCACTTTCTCACTTTCCACACTCCTTCAGCATCTTCTCCTCTTCTCCTTTTATCCCACAAAAAACAAACATATAATTTTCCTAACACCATTCTTACACTGTCTTTTACAGGAAGTTCTTTTCTTTTAAATACATACACATTTCTAACATCCCATAATACTTCTTTTATACATGCAAGCAGCAACCACAACACTCTCTCTTTTTCTCCATTACACGCACACAAACCAAACATAAACATTTCAAAAGATAACAAACTTACCCCAGTCAACTCTTTACATAACGGTCCCATTCTCTTTATCACTTCTCTTGCATACTGGCAATTCCAAAACAAATGAACAATACTCTCTTTTCCATTACAGCCAGACCTCGGGCACGCATCACTCCTGACCAAACCTCGATTCCTCTGGAACTCTCTAACCGGTAGTACTCCGTGAAGGCTTTGCCAGACTAACTCTCTCTGTTTATTCGTTAAGCCATCCATTCTTACTTTCTTCCATACTTTACTTACATCTCTTCCTCTCACCATATTTATACTACACTCAGTCTCTCTACATTCAATCATCCTATACACTAGACTCTTATTTCGCAACATTCTGACATCCACATCCCGTAATTCATATTTACCAAGGAACTTGTACATCCATACATACCACACAGGAATGACGAAGGAAACAGGACGACGCAAATCTCGCACACACCACTTCATTCGAATCAAATAGGTACCAAATAAATATCTACACATATATGCGTACTTTCCATCTGATCTAACTACTCTCAATAGAAAGATAACCAAATTTACCCCAAAATAAATTTCTAAATTTGGAAACCCAAGACCTCCCTTATCTATACTTTTCACTAAAATTTCTCTTTTAGCCCTCTCCATTTTGGATCCCCATAAAAAAACAAACAAAATTCTATTTAGACTCCTAAGACCCATATAGCTTGGTGGAAAGACTATGGCAATAAACAAAAAGATCGGTAAAATAATGCTTTTGATTACTAAGATTTTCCCAAAGAAGGATAAACTCCTCATTTTCCAAAAATTTAACTTGTTTTCAACTTTTTTCTTAGCATCTTCCCAACATTCTGCACCATCCAATCTTTCATTGAACTTTACACCCAAAACCTTAATTGGTCCATTCACTACATTCACTCCTATATCCCTCCTCAAAACGCCTTTTCCAAAATTTTTACATTCGCTCTTGTCCCAATTCACACGAAAAGCAGACACGCTACAAAAGAAGGACACTAGCAATTTCACTCGTCTCACTGAACACTCAGAATCACACCAAACACAAACATCATCCATATAACCACTTACTTTCCATTCTTTCCCTCCTCCACCTGGCACATGTACACCACGAATAACTTTGTCCTTTCTTATCATACACAACAAAGGTTCAATTGAACAAATAAAAACAATCGCAGACAACGGACATCCTTGACGCACGCCTGACAACACATTCACTTTCCTTCCTACATGCCCATTCAATAACACCCGACTATATATCCCTTTATATAGGCTTCTAATACGCCAGACAAACTCAACTGGAAACCCCATTCTAACTAAAACCTTAAATAAATAACTATGAGATAACCTGTCATAGGCTTTTTCAAAGTCTAAACTTAATAAAAAGACATCATTTTTCCTCTCCATAGAGTCCCATAAACAATCTCTCAGCATACACACATTCTCATGCAATCTTCTTCCAGGCACTGCACAACACTGTTCTTCCCCAATCACACTCTCTATCACATCACGCATCCTATTCGCGATCACCTTTGCATAAATTTTATAATCACAATTGAGCAACGTTATTGGACGCCAATTCTTCAAATCTTTCAAATCCCCTTTTTTTGGTATCAATACAATTACTCCTGCACGCATACTCTCAACCATTTCTTCATTCGTCCACATATATTTACATACTTCGAAGAAATCACGCCCTATCACATCCCACATACGTCTATAAAATTCTATTGGTAATCCGTCTTCACCAGGCGTTTTATTTACCGCCATACTATTTATTACCTTCCATAATTCTTCTATCACCAACTCTTTCATGACACCTTGTTTTTCTACATCACTCAACTTACCATCCAAAACTTTTAGCACATCACTTTCCATATCTTCATCTCTCCACTTATTTGCATACAAATCCTCATAAAAACTCGCAACTTCTTCACTTACTCCATCACCGCTCACCTCATTGCCATCTCTTCCAACCAACACATTCATACTTTGTCTTTTACTAAAGACTTTTTTGAAAAAAAACCTGCTACACTTCTCATCAAACTCCATTTTATCTAATTTTGCCCTATAAATAATACTTTTTCCTCTATCATTCAAATATTCATTAATCTCTCTTCTTACACACAAGATATCTTCATTCACTTCCGCACCGCTCTCTCTCAATTTATACAATAAATTCAGACGTGCATTTAGTCTCACATACTTCTCTCTTTTAACTGCAGCAGTTTTATACCCAAGATTCCTAAAAAATATTTTTGTTTTCCATTTAACCCAATCCCACCATTTACCTATATTATTGAAAGTTCCTTTTTGTCTACACCAACTCTCATACTTTCTAGCATACTCCTTTCTCACATCTTCACTTTCCATCAAATTAACATTTAATTTCCATAAACCACGCCCAGACACATTGTTTACATCCACATCTACTTCACATATAACCAATTCATGGTCAGAAAATACCACTTGCTGTTGACTGTAACTTAAAGGAACTAAGTTCCGAGAAATAAAACAATAATCTAAACAACTATGTATTCTACCTCTATCTGCATGATAGGTATTCAACCTGGGATCGATTTTGCATAATTTCTGCATGTCCGATAAATGAAAATCATTAATTATTTCTAATAATACTTTCCCTGAAATATCGACAGTACTTTTACTAATATCACAGTTCATGTCTCCAACTAATATTACCGGTAGCCCTCCTGGAACGAAAAACTTAATTTTATCAAACAAATTTTTTCTTTCAACTTTGTCCGTTGACGCATAAACATTAATGATACAAAACCTAACATTTTTATAGCTAAAAAAGGCCAAGATACACCTCCCCTCCTCTATAACTGTATAACTAATAAGAGACACTTCTTTTCCCTTAACTAAAATTCCCAGCCCATCATTTTTATTTGATACACTCCATGACCAAATTGAACTTCCATGCACCCATTCATCACTACTAATTGCTTCATTCAAACCACATTCTTGCAAACAATATATGACTGCATTTTCTTGTGCAAGAAACTCTAATATGGCAGTTCGTCTATTCTTAGTTTTAAACACTCTCACATTTTGTGAAGCGATTTTGACTCCCATATTGCCAAAAAACTTTTAGCTCATGGAGAACACTGAAAAAACAGAACAAAGGAAAAACATTATCTATAAAGTTCCACCACCATCCACAACGTCCGCAATGTCTTCCTCCAGCGTTTGCAACGAAGAGCCGGCTTGCGGGGTTTGGTTTTCACCCTCCTCACTACGTCTTTTCTTGAAAACCCTCCTCTGCACGCACAATGCTTGGCCATCTTCGTCTGATTCATCCCCACCACCCTCCCTTTGACTCTTTACCGTCTCTATGCTTGATGGGAACTCATGAATATTCGTTGGATCTGATTCATGCACCGCCTCCCCTGCCTCTTCAAACAGCTCCTCAAAGTGCCTCATCAGGGGTAAGAAAGGGTGGGGCCCACCTGGTTGCAAAATCTGTGGCTCACTTACTTTCAGCTTCTGTGCTCCGCCCGAGTCTTTCACCACACTAGCATAAGACTTTACCTGTTGCATTTGTCTTTGCTTTCTTTGCTCCTCCTGTCTCTGCTGTGCTGCTTTGGTTTTTTCCTCATTTGCAGCCCTTTGAGCATCTGCTACAGGACAAAACTTGTACATGTGGTCAGTCCCCCCACACGCATCACAGGATTTTGGGGTGGGGCACTCACCTGCAGTGTGGCCTTCTTGTTTGCAATTTCTGCAACACACTGATTTATCACAGAAGACCTGTGTGTGACCAAAGGAAAAACATTTCCTGCAATACCTTGGCTGTCCTGGATAACTTAGAAAACCACGGTGCCCTGCGACAGAGAAACTTGACGGTGGGTGTTGAAAACCCCCAACACAGTTTAAGTCACGTTTCAGCTTGACTTGAAATCTGTACTTACAGTTAAAAATCCCTAGGATGTTGGTCTGTGCAACTCCTCCTTTCACATACTCACAGTACTTGAGCAGGAAATCCACCAGCAGATCAATCTTGGTGTAAGGGTTATACACATGTACAAGCAAGTTAATTTCATTGAATCCAAACAATGGTGTAACTTTAACTCCTTGCATCATGGGATCTTCAGTGTTGTTTCTCAGCCACTCATATACATTAAGGCAAGTAAAATCCTCATGGAACGTGACATCGTACGCACCTGTTTTTGGAAAGTCTTGTACAGCATAGATGTCTTGCCTTTCTGCTCCAGCCTTTTTTTCGATAAGATCTGCAACCACAAATTTCACGTTGTTCTTGTTGGCTTCTCTCGGGGGCACTTCAATCCGGATGGTATTCTTGATGGCAGCCATTCTTCACAATAAACCTGTCGGTACAAAACCACAGCAAAAAAAGTTTCCCGTAAACGGAAACGGAGGATCGCTCCAAACTCGCACCTCCAGCCCAAACCAGGCAATAAACCTGATCTGAGCCAAAAGGCCGAGAAGCGATAACCCGAACGGGCCGCGCGTTGACCGAGCCTACCCAATACTGCTGTTCACCCCTTGCAGCGATTCAGCCTACTCCTAGGCAATTCCATGGGGCCCTGCAGGCTCACACACACTCACAGCTACTAAGCGGGAGGTGAATAAAGGCCGGAGAGGAAGCAAGACAGGATTTGCTTCTTTTGCTTGCACCACAATGCAGTGCTGAAAGAGGAGGAATCGACATAAAAACGCCTTCCTGGCAACGCCCAAATGCCCTCCTGCCGTGCAAACACTGGCAGCAGCAGCAGCAGCAGCAGCAGTAAGTGCATGCCCACTGCCACCCCTTCTCCTTTCACACCTTGTACCAGCTTTAATCCAGTCCAGTGCTGCCTGCTGAGCAGCACTGACCAACACTGCCTGGGCCCAGGCTTTTATCTCTGAGGCCCCATTATGATGTCAGAAAGCTGGCTCTGGCTCCTGAGGTCTCCACTATGACACGTGCAAAGTTCCGTCTGAACTTTATATGAGACGGTGCGGCTCAGTCAGTCACTCAGTGTTGCCTGAGAGGGCAACACTGCAACAGCCGGCCCCCAGGCTGTCTTTTTTTTGCACAGCTAGTTGCCTCCAGGAGGCCACAAGAGGGAGACAAGGGACTGCAAAATGGAAAATAGGCATCCACCAACTTTACAGACAACTTGTTCTCCTTGCTCCTACAACCTCCATCCTTGCACAGTTTGTTATTCTTCCAGGTAACATAGTAACAAATCCAAATTGCTGCTCTCTTTGTAGGCAAGCAAGGGTTTGTTGCAACTGCAATTCTTACTTCTTCTTGAAATGTAGGGACCACAGTACATTCCATCACATCCATCTAGTGTACACAGGTAGGTCCATTGTGACGGGCGGGCGGGCAGGCTGGCTGCTTTAATGGCTGTTTGCTGTTCCCCTACTCCACTCCACTATTTGACTATGGTGCTGCATCAATCAGTGGCTGGCTCAGGTGCAGCTCTTTAACCTACCTAGGAGGGAGGGCGGAGAGAAGACAAGGAAGGTGAATGAGCTGTTCCAATGTGAAATGCCGGAAACACAGAAACACAGACGACACAAAACAAGAGGTGGCAATGTATTAATTAATTGCATTTAATAAATTAGCTCATTATCACACATGACTGTACAAATGCATTGTCCAACAGGTGTTGAAATAATGGGATTAAAAGGGGAGATCCCATCCGAAAGACAAAAACAATGGCAAACACAAAAAGCACTTTTGGAATCTGATTTTAGTAAACACATAAGGAAAGGGTGCACCGGTCCTGGAAATACTGCAATACCAGGTCAATGCGTAGAGTGGACAGAGCAAGCTCTATTTCCATCTCCCTGTTCTAAAAATCCATTTAATATATGGTCCCCAGATAGGGGACGTATCAGATATTAAACTGATAAGAACAGATACTACACTTGATCTTAGCCAAAAGGCCGAGAAGCGATAACCCGAACGTGCCGCGCGTTTTGCTTCTTTTGCTTGCACCACAATGCAGTGCTGAAAGAGGAGGAATCGACATAAAAACGCCTTCCTGGCAACGCCCAAATGCCCTCCTGCCGTGCAAACACTGGCAGCAGCAGCAGCAGCAGCAGCAGCAGTAAGTGCATGCCCACTGCCACCCCTTCTCCTTTCACACCTTGTATCAGCTTTAATCCAGTCCAGTGCTGCCTGCTGAGCAGCACTGACCAACACTGCCTGGGCCCAGGCTTTTATCTCTGAGGCCCCATTATGATGTCAGAAAGCTGGCTCTGGCTCCTGAGGTCTCCACTATGACACGTGCAAAGTTCCGTCTGAACTTTATATAAGACGGTGCGGCTCAGTCAGTCACTCAGTGTTGCCTGAGAGGGCAACACTGCAACAGCCGGCCCCCAGGCTGTCTTTTTTTTGCACAGCTAGTTGCCTCCAGGAGGCCACAAGAGGGAGACAAGGGACTGCAAAATGGAAAATAGGCATCCACCAACTTTACAGACAACTTGTTCTCCTTGCTCCTACAACCTCCATCCTTGCACAGTTTGTTATTCTTCCAGGTAACATAGTAACAAATCCAAATTGCTGCTCTCTTTGTAGGCAAGCAAGGGTTTGTTGCAACTGCAATTCTTACTTCTTCTTGAAATGTAGGGACCACAGTACATTCCATCACATCCATCTAGTGTACACAGGTAGGTCCATTGTGACGGGCGGGCGGGCGGGCGGGCTGGCTGCTTTAATGGCTGTTTGCTGTTCCCCTACTCCACTCCACTATTTGACTATGGTGCTGCATCAATCAGTGGCTGGCTCAGGTGCAGCTCTTTAACCTACCTAGGAGGGAGGGCGGAGAGAAGACAAGGAAGGTGAATGAGCTGTTCCAATGTGAAATGCCGGAAACACAGAAACACAGACGACACAAAACAAGAGGTGGCAATGTATTAATTAATTGCATTTAATAAATTAGCTCATTATCACACATGACTGTACAAATGCATTGTCCAACAGGTGTTGAAATAATGGGATTAAAAGGGGAGATCCCATCCGAAAGACAAAAACAATGGCAAACACAAAAAGCACTTTTGGAATCTGATTTTAGTAAACACATAAGGAAAGGGTGCACCGGTCCTGGAAATACTGCAATACCAGGTCAATGCGTGGAGTGGACAGAGCAAGCTCTATTTCCATCTCCCTGTTCTAAAAATCCATTTAATATATGGTCCCCAGATAGGGGACGTATCAGATATTAAACTGATAAGAACAGATACTACACTTGATCTTAGCCAAAAGGCCGAGAAGCGATAACCCGAACGGGCCGCGCGTTGACCGAGCCTGCCCAATACTGCTGTTCACCCCTTGCAGCGATTCAGCCTACTCCTAGGCAATTCCATGGGGCCCTGCAGGCTCACACACACTCACAGCTACTAAGCGGGAGGTGAATAAAGGCCGGAGAGGAAGCAAGACAGGATTTGCTTCTTTTGCTTGCACCACAATGCAGTGCTGAAAGAGGAGGAATCGACATAAAAACGCCTTCCTGGCAACGGGCAAATGCCCTCCTGCCGTGCAAACACTGGCAGCAGCAGCAGCAGTAAGTGCATGCCCACTGCCACCCCTTCTCCTTTCACACCTTGTATCAGCTTTAATCCAGTCCAGTGCTGCCTGCTGAGCAGCACTGACCAACACTGCCTGGGCCCAGGCTTTTATCTCTGAGGCCCCATTATGATGTCAGAAAGCTGGCTCTGGCTCCTGAGGTCTCCACTATGACACGTGCAAAGTTCCGTCTGAACTTTATATAAGACGGTGCGGCTCAGTCAGTCACTCAGTGTTGCCTGAGAGGGCAACACTGCAACAGCCGGCCCCCAGGCTGTCTTTTTTTTGCACAGCTAGTTGCCTCCAGGAGGCCACAAGAGGGAGACATGGGACTGCAAAATGGAAAATAGGCATCCACCAACTTTACAGACAACTTGTTCTCCTTGCTCCTACAACCTCCATCCTTGCACAGTTTGTTATTCTTCCAGGTAACATAGTAACAAATCCAAATTGCTCCTCTCTTTGTAGGCAAGCAAGGGTTTGTTGCAACTGCAATTCTTACTTCTTCTTGAAATGTAGGGACCACAGTACATTCCATCACATCCATCTAGTGTACACAGGTAGGTCCATTGTGACGGGCGGGCGGGCGGGCTGGCTGCTTTAATGGCTGTTTGCTGTTCCCCTACTCCACTCCACTATTTGACTATGGTGCTGCATCAATCAGTGGCTGGCTCAGGTGCAGCTCTTTAACCTACCTAGGAGGGAGGGCGGAGAGAAGACAAGGAAGGTGAATGAGCTGTTCCAATGTGAAATGCCGGAAACACAGAAACACAGACGACACAAAACAAGAGGTGGCAATGTATTAATTAATTGCATTTAATAAATTAGCTCATTATCACACATGACTGTACAAATGCATTGTCCAACAGGTGTTGAAATAATGGGATTAAAAGGGGAGATCCCATCCGAAAGACAAAAACAATGGCAAACACAAAAAGCACTTTTGGAATCTGATTTTAGTAAACACATAAGGAAAGGGTGCACCGGTCCTGGAAATACTGCAATACCAGGTCAATGCGTGGAGTGGACAGAGCAAGCTCTATTTCCATCTCCCTGTTCTAAAAATCCATTTAATATATGGTCCCCAGATAGGGGACGTATCAGATATTAAACTGATAAGAACAGATTTTTTTTTTTTTTTTTTTTTTTACTCAGATCACAAGTCTCAAAACTTAAAATCACCATCTTTTTCTCTTCACAGATCTCAAGACTCACATCATCATCGTAAAAGGTAAGTATATTTATACATTATTTCCCCCTAAATATCTATTCTACACTCCCATTACAGAATTCCATTTCTTTTGCTTCCATTTTTCTTCTGCTTTCTCTATTCCTAGTTCTTTCTTTTCTTTCCAAAAATAGATAAATAAATAATTTAGGCTTAGACGTATGCAATCATCAACAGTTAAAGCATCCCTTTTAAATAGTAAAATATTCCTGGACCTCCATAGCGCCATTTTAACTGATGCTAAGATCAGCCAAACTATTTGAAACTCATTTTCCCCGATTCCAATTCCATAAAATATCAAGTTAAAATTAAAATAGTTAACTTTACTCACCATGCTCACCAACTTACTTATCTTTTTCCACACTTTTTGTGCAAAATCACAATTCCAGAAAACATGCATTGTGGTTTCATCATCAATACAACCACTTCTAGGACATTGGCTATTCCGATTCAGTCGTCTTTTATATTGGAAATCCTTTGTTGGTAAACAATCCTTTATCATACATCATAATAGATCTTTGTGATCATTAGACAAACAAAGATGGTTAACACATTTCCAAATGTTTTTAACTACCTGGGGAGTAAACCGTTCAATCGGGCTGCAAATGGTTCTACCCTCTAAGACTTTTAATATTTTTTTATGATTAATAAGAACCTCTTTTCCTTCTTCTGCCAGATTGAACTCTCTTATAATTTTCTCTAAGATTAAATAGTTCTCTGGGGGCAACCACCTATATGGTCTCTTTAGATCTATATTGATCCATTTATACTTCCTTATGAAAAAACCAAAATTATATATTACAAAGGCTCTCAACTTTGATTCAGGTCCACATAGGATACTAATACACTGTGATAAATACTTACAAAATAAAAACTGTCTAAGATCAGGGAAACCCTTACCACCATTTCCTTTCGATTTATATAACTCTACTCTCCTTACTCTCTCCATTTTTGAACCCCAAAAGAAATTAAAACATACCTTAATAATTCTTTTCATCATAATGTTTGAGGGCATAAAAACAGCAGATACATATAAAATCAGAGGCAATAGAACTTGTTTAATCACTAAGATTTTCCCTTCCATTGATAGGCACCTTAGTTTCCAAAAATCCACCTTCTTTTTAACCCTTTCCAAGAGAGATTCCCAATTTTTTATACTTCCACAGTTTTGTGAGAAATGAATACCTAGAATTTTCATATCTACTACACTTAATAATTTACATTCCCTTTCCAACTTAAGATTCCCTATCAATAAAACCCCTGATTTTTCCCAGTTTATTTTAAAACCAGATGCACCATTAAACCATTCAACTACTCGTAATACCCTATTAAACCCTCTCAAACTTCTAACTAAAACCGTAATGTCATCCATATATGCCACAATTTTAACTCGCTCATTTTTATTCCCTGGTATAAAAACACCATCAATAACTTTATCCCTTCTTATTGCACATAAAAGTGGTTCCACGGCACAAATAAAGAGTATTGGCGACAAAGGACACCCTTGCTTCACTCCACAATTCATTTTAACCTTTTCCGATAAAAAGCCATTCACTGAAATTTTACTGAAACAACTAGAATATAAACTCTTAATACACTTAATAAACATATCAGGACAACCAAGCTTTTTTAAAACCTGAAATAAAAACAAATGGGAAATTCTATCATATGCTTTTTCGAAATCTAATGAGATCAATGCCAAATCCTGATCACGATCTTTAAAATCCCATAATACATCTCTAATCAAGAGTAATGAATCTGTAATTTTTCTCCCTGGCACAGCACATGTCTGATCCTCCTCAATTACCGATGAAATTACTTTTTTCAAACGATTAGCAAATAATTTTGCATAAATTTTATAATCCATGTTTAGTAATGTTATAGGCCTCCAATTCTTTATCATTTCTTTATCCCCTTTCTTAAAAAGTAAAACAATTAACCCTTCAGACCATGATATTGGCATTTTAAAAGAGGATAGCACCCTAAAAATGATATCACAAAAATCCACACCCACCAACTTCCAAAAGACCCTATAGAACTCTATCGGTAAACCATCCAAACCAGGTGTTTTCCCATTTGAAAAGCTATTAACTGTATTATAAATTTCATTTTCAGTAAAATCTTCAGATAAAAGACCTATTTCTTCTTTATTAAAATTTTTATCTAGTTGACTGATAAAGTGGTCCCTTAAAGAACCATCACTCTTTTTTTCAGAAAATAAGTTATCATAAAACTCATGTGCCTTTTTCAATTTACCTTCCAAAACCACCTCTCCCTCCAACTTGTCAATATAATCTCTCTTATTGATGATTTTTTTAAAGAAGAACTTTGAGCATTTTTCATCACATTCCAAAATTTTTACTCTCGAATTAAATATGATTTCCCTTCCTTTTTCATACAAACTTCTATTAATTTGGCTTTTAATGCCTTCAATCTCATCATCCATCATTACACCACTCTTTTTCAAGACATAAAAACACTGGAGTTTCGTATTTAGAGATTCATATAATTCCACTCTCTCTCTCGCCTTTCTTTTACTAATACGAATGAAAAATGTTTTGATCTGAGATTTTACGAACTCCCACCATTCAAAAACATCCTTAAAACTGCTTTTCCTACACTGCAACTTTTTATAGAATGAACCAAATTCCGATTTTACGTTCTCATCTTCTAATAGTTTTGTATTCAATTTCCAATGTGAAGATTTTTTGCTTTCCATTCTCTCACATTCTAACGTACATTTGATCAATCTATGATCGGAAAAACAGTTAAAATCAGTTTTAAAAGATGACCCTTTAAAATGCTCTGATACAAAAAAATAGTCTATTCTAGACCTAGAGTTTTTCCTACTCCATGTAAATTCATCTTCTTTCTTTTTGCCACATATTTCCCACATATCTTTTAAATTACTTGATGAGAGAATTCCTTTTAGGCATGATACTGAACCATCTTTCTTATTTTCCAGATGGCAGTTAAAGTCTCCTCCAATTATAATAGGGTCCGAACCTGTAAGGAACAACTGCAGAATTTCAAAGAGCTGGATTCTCTTACTCTTCTCTGTGTATCCATACACACAGAAACATTTGATTTTTTTATTAGTCTTCTTCACTTCTATCATCATTATCCTCCCCGGATAAATCTCTTGAATTTTCTCCACTTTCCACTCCTTACTACATAAAAAACCTACTCCATCGCTCTTTTGCTCATTACCTCCTGAAAAAAAGGCTTTTCCTTTCCAATATTTTTTATAGAACTCATAACACATACTTTTCTCTATATTACATTCTTGTAAAAAAATGAAATCATAAGCTTCATTATTAAAAAAGTCATATAAAGCAACTCTCTTTTTTGAATTTTTTAACCCCTGAACATTCAGGGAAGCTATACTGATCATCTTTTAATGACAATTCCAGGGCTATCTCCCCCGCCCTCATCAGTGGTAGAAGGATACTCGTTTATCCTCAAAGCCTCCGAACTAACAGAGCTTAAGGGTGACACGACTTCCAAAATTTCTATCACTCTTCTTTTTTCACCACTAATATTTCCACGTTTCGCCTCTGCTTCATCATCTAAAGATCTTTTCAAATTACCTAATGTCGTTTCCATTACCTCTTCAGTAAGGCCCTCCTCTTCCACAGGACTATCTGAAGGGGTTTCCCTCACTACAGTGATACCTTCTGTTTGTCCAGATCCCCCAGCTTCAGATCCCTGGGTTACCACTACTGCAGGTATTTTTTCCACTTTTTCTTTTACTTTTTTCTTTTCCTCTTTTTCCTTCCTAGTTTCTTTTTTCTCTTGCCTCTTTTCTTTTCCCTCTCGTCTCTTCTCCTTTCTCTCCTTCTCCTTCCTCTCTTTCTCCGTACACTCTCTTTCCTCCTCCTGAACCTCCTCCTGAACCTCCTCCTGAACCTCCTCCATTACCTCTTCAACTTGCTGTGGTTCAGGTATTTCTTCCATACGTTTTGGACAATCTGCCTCTTGATGAATACTCATCGGGCAGTCCATACAGCGTTTACAGTTATCATCACTGTGGCCGTATTTCTTGCAACTTCTGCAATAGGGAGGCATCCCTGAAAAAAATAAATATCCTCTACTACGATTTATAAACACCACAGGCGGGGGCCTACAGACTCCTCCTTCTTCCTGTGGATCTTTTTTAAACGTAGCATAATATACTCGCTTTCCATTCCACACTCCGAAATCCGTCATCCCATGTTGCTTTAGGGAGAGTTTTTCACAAAAATTCCAGAGGTATGATTCCACCTCTTGGTCCGTTATAAATGGACTATACATTTGTATGGTTAACAATTTTGCCTGAAATTGAAACAATGGGGCAATTTTTATCCCCTTAAAAACATCTCGCCCCTTATTAGCTTCATAAAGGGTGTATGCCTTTTCGCATAATGCATTTGTTTCCAAAGTCACATCATAAATTCCCCTAGAGAAGAAGGTTTGTATACAAAAGAAGTTCTTCTTCTCCAATTCCATAACCGGTATTAGTATTTTGTCATAAAGGTACCTTAGATTTTTTTCTTGTCGGACTTCTGGGGACACGAAGAACCGAATAGTATCCTTTAAGCCATACTTATCATCAAAGAAGTCAGGCCGATTATCCTGAAATCCTCGCCATTCTCCTGGTGTTCTCCTTCCATAAGCCATGTTCCAACGAATTTTTTCTTCCTCCACAGCACGAAAAAAAGCCCTTGAAAAGAGCTCGATCGCCTCCTGATTCCAATGGAAAACACGAAATCCACACGTCCAGCGAAAGAATCCCTCCACGAATAGGTTCCAGATCCTCCAAAGAAAAAGGCACACCAGCTTTCAGCCACCCCTCAATAGCAGCAGTTCGGTCCGAAAACCGAAAAGGCCGAGCAGGTAGGTTTCCACCAGTGCACCTTGCCCTCTGACTTCAACCCACTACAGATCGAAGCCAAAAGGCCGAGAAGCGATAACCCGAACGGGCCACGCGTTGACCGAGCCTGCCCAATACTACTGTTCACCCCTTGCAGCGATTCAGCCTACTCCTAGGCAATTCCATGGGGCCCTGCAGGCTCACACACACTCACAGCTACTAAGCGGGAGGTGAATAAAGGCCGGAGAGGAAGCAAGACAGGATTTGCTTCTTTTGCTTGCACCACAATGCAGTGCTGAAAGAGGAGGAATCGACATAAAAACGCCTTCCTGGCAACGCCCAAATGCCCTCCTGCCGTGCAAACACTGGCAGCAGCAGCAGCAGCAGCAGCAGCAGTAAGTGCATGCCCACTGCCACCCCTTCTCCTTTCACACCTTGTATCAGCTTTAATCCAGTCCAGTGCTGCCTGCTGAGCAGCACTGACCAACACTGCCTGGGCCCAGGCTTTTATCTCTGAGGCCCCATTATGATGTCAGAAAGCTGGCTCTGGCTCCTGAGGTCTCCACTATGACACGTGCAAAGTTCCGTCTGAACTTTATATAAGACGGTGCGGCTCAGTCAGTCACTCAGTGTTGCCTGAGAGGGCAACACTGCAACAGCCGGCCCCCAGGCTGTCTTTTTTTTGCACAGCTAGTTGCCTCCAGGAGGCCACAAGAGGGAGACAAGGGACTGCAAAATGGAAAATAGGCATCCACCAACTTTACAGACAACTTGTTCTCCTTGCTCCTACAACCTCCATCCTTGCACAGTTTGTTATTCTTCCAGGTAACATAGTAACAAATCCAAATTGCTGCTCTCTTTGTAGGCAAGCAAGGGTTTGTTGCAACTGCAATTCTTACTTCTTCTTGAAATGTAGGGACCACAGTACATTCCATCACATCCATCTAGTGTACACAGGTAGGTCCATTGTGACGGGCGGGCGGGCGGGCGGGCGGGCGGGCTGGCTGCTTTAATTGCTGTTTGCTGTTCCCCTACTCCACTCCACTATTTGACTATGGTGCTGCATCAATCAGTGGCTGGCTCAGGTGCAGCTCTTTAACCTACCTAGGAGGGAGGGCGGTAGAGAAGACAAGGAAGGTGAATGAGCTGTTCCAATGTGAAATGCCGGAAACACAGAAACACAGACGACACAAAACAAGAGGTGGCAATGTATTAATTAATTGCATTTAATAAATTAGCTCATTATCACACATGACTGTACAAATGCATTGTCCAACAGGTGTTGAAATAATGGGATTAAAAGGGGAGATCCCATCCGAAAGACAAAAACAATGGCAAACACAAAAAGCACTTTTGGAATCTGATTTTAGTAAACACATAAGGAAAGGGTGCACCGGTCCTGGAAATACTGCAATACCAGGTCAATGCGTGGAGTGGACAGAGCAAGCTCTATTTCCATCTCCCTGTTCTAAAAATCCATTTAATATATGGTCCCAAGATAGGGGACGTATTAGATATTAAACTGATAAGAACAGATACTACACTTGATCTTAGCCAAAAGGCCGAGAAGCGATAACCCGAACGTGCCGCGCGTTTTGCTTCTTTTGCTTGCACCACAATGCAGTGCTGAAAGAGGAGGAATCGACATAAAAACGCCTTCCTGGCAACGCCCAAATGCCCTCCTGCCGTGCAAACACTGGCAGCAGCAGCAGCAGCAGCAGCAGTAAGTGCATGCCCACTGCCACCCCTTCTCCTTTCACACCTTGTATCAGCTTTAATCCAGTCCAGTGCTGCCTGCTGAGCAGCACTGACCAACACTGCCTGGGCCCAGGCTTTTATCTCTGAGGCCCCATTATGATGTCAGAAAGCTGGCTCTGGCTCCTGAGGTCTCCACTATGACACGTGCAAAGTTCCGTCTGAACTTTATATAAGACGGTGCGGCTCAGTCAGTCACTCAGTGTTGCCTGAGAGGGCAACACTGCAACAGCCGGCCCCCAGGTTGTCTTTTTTTTGCACAGCTAGTTGCCTCCAGGAGGCCACAAGAGGGAGACAAGGGACTGCAAAATGGAAAATAGGCATCCACCAACTTTACAGACAACTTGTTCTCCTTGCTCCTACAACCTCCATCCTTGCACAGTTTGTTATTCTTCCAGGTAACATAGTAACAAATCCAAATTGCTGCTCTCTTTGTAGGCAAGCAAGGGTTTGTTGCAACAGCAATTCTTACTTCTTCTTGAAATGTAGGGACCACAGTACATTCCATCACATCCATCTAGTGTACACAGGTAGGTCCATTGTGACGGGCGGGCGGGCGGGCGGGCTGGCTGCTTTAATGTCTGTTTGCTGTTCCCCTACTCCACTCCACTATTTGACTATGGTGCTGCATCAATCAGTGGCTGGCTCAGGTGCAGCTCTTTAACCTACCTAGGAGGGAGGGCGGAGAGAAGACAAGGAAGGTGAATGAGCTGTTCCAATGTGAAATGCCGGAAACACAGAAACACAGACGACACAAAACAAGAGGTGGCAATGTATTAATTAATTGCATTTAATAAATTAGCTCATTATCACACATGACTGTACAAATGCATTGTCCAACAGGTGTTGAAATAATGGGATTAAAAGGGGAGATCCCATCCGAAAGACAAAAACAATGGCAAACACAAAAAGCACTTTTGGAATCTGATTTTAGTAAACACATAAGGAAAGGGTGCACCGGTCCTGGAAATACTGCAATACCAGGTCAATGCGTGGAGTGGACAGAGCAAGCTCTATTTCCATCTCCCTGTTCTAAAAATCCATTTAATATATGGTCCCCAGATAGGGGACGTATCAGATATTAAACTGATAAGAACAGATACTACACTTGATCTTAGCCAAAAGGCCGAGAAGCGATAACCCGAACGTGCCGCGCGTTTTGCTTCTTTTGCTTGCACCACAATGCAGTGCTGAAAGAGGAGGAATCGACATAAAAACGCCTTCCTGGCAACGCCCAAATGCCCTCCTGCCGTGCAAACACTGGCAGCAGCAGCAGCAGCAGCAGTAAGTGCATGCCCACTGCCACCCCTTCTCCTTTCACACCTTGTATCAGCTTTAATCCAGTCCAGTGCTGCCTGCTGAGCAGCACTGACCAACACTGCCTGGGCCCAGGCTTTTATCTCTGAGGCCCCATTATGATGTCAGAAAGCTGGCTCTGGCTCCTGAGGTCTCCACTATGACACGTGCAAAGTTCCGTCTGAACTTTATATAAGACGGTGCGGCTCAGTCAGTCACTCAGTGTTGCCTGAGAGGGCAACACTGCAACAGCCGGCCCCCAGGCTGTCTTTTTTTTGCACAGCTAGTTGCCTCCAGGAGGCCACAAGAGGGAGACAAGGGACTGCAAAATGGAAAATAGGCATCCACCAACTTTACAGACAACTTGTTCTCCTTGCTCCTACAACCTCCATCCTTGCACAGTTTGTTATTCTTCCAGGTAACATAGTAACAAATCCAAATTGCTGCTCTCTTTGTAGGCAAGCAAGGGTTTGTTGCAACTGCAATTCTTACTTCTTCTTGAAATGTAGGGACCACAGTACATTCCATCACATCCATCTAGTGTACACAGGTAGGTCCATTGTGACGGGCGGGCGGGCGGGCTGGCTGCTTTAATGGCTGTTTGCTGTTCCCCTACTCCACTCCACTATTTGACTATGGTGCTGCATCAATCAGTGGCTGGCTCAGGTGCAGCTCTTTAACCTACCTAGGAGGGAGGGCGGAGAGAAGACAAGGAAGGTGAATGAGCTGTTCCAATGTGAAATGCCGGAAACACAGAAACACAGACGACACAAAACAAGAGGTGGCAATGTATTAATTAATTGCATTTAATAAATTAGCTCATTATCACACATGACTGTACAAATGCATTGTCCAACAGGTGTTGAAATAATGGGATTAAAAGGGGAGATCCCATCCGAAAGACAAAAACAATGGCAAACACAAAAAGCACTTTTGGAATCTGATTTTAGTAAACACATAAGGAAAGGGTGCACCGGTCCTGGAAATACTGCAATACCAGGTCAATGCGTGGAGTGGACAGAGCAAGCTCTATTTCCATCTCCCTGTTCTAAAAATCCATTTAATATATGGTCCCCAGATAGGGGACGTATCAGATATTAAACTGATAAGAACAGATACTACACTTGATCTTAGCCAAAAGGCCGAGAAGCGATAACCCGAACGGGCCACGCGTTGACCGAGCCTGCCCAATACTACTGTTCACCCCTTGCAGCGATTCAGCCTACTCCTAGGCAATTCCATGGGGCCCTGCAGGCTCACACACACTCACAGCTACTAAGCGGGAGGTGAATAAAGGCCGGAGAGGAAGCAAGACAGGATTTGCTTCTTTTGCTTGCACCACAATGCAGTGCTGAAAGAGGAGGAATCGACATAAAAACGCCTTCCTGGCAACGCCCAAATGCCCTCCTGCCGTGCAAACACTGGCAGCAGCAGCAGCAGCAGCAGTAAGTGCATGCCCACTGCCACCCCTTCTCCTTTCACACCTTGTATCAGCTTTAATCCAGTCCAGTGCTGCCTGCTGAGCAGCACTGACCAACACTGCCTGGGCCCAGGCTTTTATCTCTGAGGCCCCATTATGATGTCAGAAAGCTGGCTCTGGCTCCTGAGGTCTCCACTATGACACGTGCAAAGTTCCGTCTGAACTTTATATAAGACGGTGCGGCTCAGTCAGTCACTCAGTGTTGCCTGAGAGGGCAACACTGCAACAGCCGGCCCCCAGGCTGTCTTTTTTTTGCACAGCTAGTTGCCTCCAGGAGGCCACAAGAGGGAGACAAGGGACTGCAAAATGGAAAATAGGCATCCACCAACTTTACAGACAACTTGTTCTCCTTGCTCCTACAACCTCCATCCTTGCACAGTTTGTTATTCTTCCAGGTAACATAGTAACAAATCCAAATTGCTGCTCTCTTTGTAGGCAAGCAAGGGTTTGTTGCAACTGCAATTCTTACTTCTTCTTGAAATGTAGGGACCACAGTACATTCCATCACATCCATCTAGTGTACACAGGTAGGTCCATTGTGACGGGCGGGCGGGCGGGCGGGCGGGCTGGCTGCTTTAATTGCTGTTTGCTGTTCCCCTACTCCACTCCACTATTTGACTATGGTGCTGCATCAATCAGTGGCTGGCTCAGGTGCAGCTCTTTAACCTACCTAGGAGGGAGGGCGGTAGAGAAGACAAGGAAGGTGAATGAGCTGTTCCAATGTGAAATGCCGGAAACACAGAAACACAGACGACACAAAACAAGAGGTGGCAATGTATTAATTAATTGCATTTAATAAATTAGCTCATTATCACACATGACTGTACAAATGCATTGTCCAACAGGTGTTGAAATAATGGGATTAAAAGGGGAGATCCCATCCGAAAGACAAAAACAATGGCAAACACAAAAAGCACTTTTGGAATCTGATTTTAGTAAACACATAAGGAAAGGGTGCACCGGTCCTGGAAATACTGCAATACCAGGTCAATGCGTGGAGTGGACAGAGCAAGCTCTATTTCCATCTCCCTGTTCTAAAAATCCATTTAATATATGGTCCCAAGATAGGGGACGTATTAGATATTAAACTGATAAGAACAGATACTACACTTGATCTTAGCCAAAAGGCCGAGAAGCGATAACCCGAACGTGCCGCGCGTTTTGCTTCTTTTGCTTGCACCACAATGCAGTGCTGAAAGAGGAGGAATCGACATAAAAACGCCTTCCTGGCAACGCCCAAATGCCCTCCTGCCGTGCAAACACTGGCAGCAGCAGCAGCAGCAGTAAGTGCATGCCCACTGCCACCCCTTCTCCTTTCACACCTTGTATCAGCTTTAATCCAGTCCAGTGCTGCCTGCTGAGCAGCACTGACCAACACTGCCTGGGCCCAGGCTTTTATCTCTGAGGCCCCATTATGATGTCAGAAAGCTGGCTCTGGCTCCTGAGGTCTCCACTATGACACGTGCAAAGTTCCGTCTGAACTTTATATAAGACGGTGCGGCTCAGTCAGTCACTCAGTGTTGCCTGAGAGGGCAACACTGCAAGAGCCGGCCCCCAGGTTGTCTTTTTTTTGCACAGCTAGTTGCCTCCAGGAGGCCACAAGAGGGAGACAAGGGACTGCAAAATGGAAAATAGGCATCCACCAACTTTACAGACAACTTGTTCTCCTTGCTCCTACAACCTCCATCCTTGCACAGTTTGTTATTCTTCCAGGTAACATAGTAACAAATCCAAATTGCTGCTCTCTTTGTAGGCAAGCAAGGGTTTGTTGCAACAGCAATTCTTACTTCTTCTTGAAATGTAGGGACCACAGTACATTCCATCACATCCATCTAGTGTACACAGGTAGGTCCATTGTGACGGGCGGGCGGGCGGGCGGGCTGGCTGCTTTAATGTCTGTTTGCTGTTCCCCTACTCCACTCCACTATTTGACTATGGTGCTGCATCAATCAGTGGCTGGCTCAGGTGCAGCTCTTTAACCTACCTAGGAGGGAGGGCGGAGAGAAGACAAGGAAGGTGAATGAGCTGTTCCAATGTGAAATGCCGGAAACACAGAAACACAGACGACACAAAACAAGAGGTGGCAATGTATTAATTAATTGCATTTAATAAATTAGCTCATTATCACACATGACTGTACAAATGCATTGTCCAACAGGTGTTGAAATAATGGGATTAAAAGGGGAGATCCCATCCGAAAGACAAAAACAATGGCAAACACAAAAAGCACTTTTGGAATCTGATTTTAGTAAACACATAAGGAAAGGGTGCACCGGTCCTGGAAATACTGCAATACCAGGTCAATGCGTGGAGTGGACAGAGCAAGCTCTATTTCCATCTCCCTGTTCTAAAAATCCATTTAATATATGGTCCCCAGATAGGGGACGTATCAGATATTAAACTGATAAGAACAGATACTACACTTGATCTTAGCCAAAAGGCCGAGAAGCGATAACCCGAACGTGCCGCGCGTTTTGCTTCTTTTGCTTGCACCACAATGCAGTGCTGAAAGAGGAGGAATCGACATAAAAACGCCTTCCTGGCAACGCCCAAATGCCCTCCTGCCGTGCAAACACTGGCAGCAGCAGCAGCAGCAGCAGTAAGTGCATGCCCACTGCCACCCCTTCTCCTTTCACACCTTGTATCAGCTTTAATCCAGTCCAGTGCTGCCTGCTGAGCAGCACTGACCAACACTGCCTGGGCCCAGGCTTTTATCTCTGAGGCCCCATTATGATGTCAGAAAGCTGGCTCTGGCTCCTGAGGTCTCCACTATGACACGTGCAAAGTTCCGTCTGAACTTTATATAAGACGGTGCGGCTCAGTCAGTCACTCAGTGTTGCCTGAGAGGGCAACACTGCAACAGCCGGCCCCCAGGCTGTCTTTTTTTTGCACAGCTAGTTGCCTCCAGGAGGCCACAAGAGGGAGACAAGGGACTGCAAAATGGAAAATAGGCATCCACCAACTTTACAGACAACTTGTTCTCCTTGCTCCTACAACCTCCATCCTTGCACAGTTTGTTATTCTTCCAGGTAACATAGTAACAAATCCAAATTGCTGCTCTCTTTGTAGGCAAGCAAGGGTTTGTTGCAACTGCAATTCTTACTTCTTCTTGAAATGTAGGGACCACAGTACATTCCATCACATCCATCTAGTGTACACAGGTAGGTCCATTGTGACGGGCGGGCGGGCGGGCTGGCTGCTTTAATGGCTGTTTGCTGTTCCCCTACTCCACTCCACTATTTGACTATGGTGCTGCATCAATCAGTGGCTGGCTCAGGTGCAGCTCTTTAACCTACCTAGGAGGGAGGGCGGAGAGAAGACAAGGAAGGTGAATGAGCTGTTCCAATGTGAAATGCCGGAAACACAGAAACACAGACGACACAAAACAAGAGGTGGCAATGTATTAATTAATTGCATTTAATAAATTAGCTCATTATCACACATGACTGTACAAATGCATTGTCCAACAGGTGTTGAAATAATGGGATTAAAAGGGGAGATCCCATCCGAAAGACAAAAACAATGGCAAACACAAAAAGCACTTTTGGAATCTGATTTTAGTAAACACATAAGGAAAGGGTGCACCGGTCCTGGAAATACTGCAATACCAGGTCAATGCGTGGAGTGGACAGAGCAAGCTCTATTTCCATCTCCCTGTTCTAAAAATCCATTTAATATATGGTCCCCAGATAGGGGACGTATCAGATATTAAACTGATAAGAACAGATACTACACTTGATCTTAGCCAAAAGGCCGAGAAGCGATAACCCGAACGGGCCACGCGTTGACCGAGCCTGCCCAATACTACTGTTCACCCCTTGCAGCGATTCAGCCTACTCCTAGGCAATTCCATGGGGCCCTGCAGGCTCACACACACTCACAGCTACTAAGCGGGAGGTGAATAAAGGCCGGAGAGGAAGCAAGACAGGATTTGCTTCTTTTGCTTGCACCACAATGCAGTGCTGAAAGAGGAGGAATCGACATAAAAACGCCTTCCTGGCAACGCCCAAATGCCCTCCTGCCGTGCAAACACTGGCAGCAGCAGCAGCAGCAGCAGTAAGTGCATGCCCACTGCCACCCCTTCTCCTTTCACACCTTGTATCAGCTTTAATCCAGTCCAGTGCTGCCTGCTGAGCAGCACTGACCAACACTGCCTGGGCCCAGGCTTTTATCTCTGAGGCCCCATTATGATGTCAGAAAGCTGGCTCTGGCTCCTGAGGTCTCCACTATGACACGTGCAAAGTTCCGTCTGAACTTTATATAAGACGGTGCGGCTCAGTCAGTCACTCAGTGTTGCCTGAGAGGGCAACACTGCAACAGCCGGCCCCCAGGCTGTCTTTTTTTTGCACAGCTAGTTGCCTCCAGGAGGCCACAAGAGGGAGACAAGGGACTGCAAAATGGAAAATAGGCATCCACCAACTTTACAGACAACTTGTTCTCCTTGCTCCTACAACCTCCATCCTTGCACAGTTTGTTATTCTTCCAGGTAACATAGTAACAAATCCAAATTGCTGCTCTCTTTGTAGGCAAGCAAGGGTTTGTTGCAACTGCAATTCTTACTTCTTCTTGAAATGTAGGGACCACAGTACATTCCATCACATCCATCTAGTGTACACAGGTAGGTCCATTGTGACGGGCGGGCGGGCGGGCGGGCTGGCTGCTTTAATTGCTGTTTGCTGTTCCCCTACTCCACTCCACTATTTGACTATGGTGCTGCATCAATCAGTGGCTGGCTCAGGTGCAGCTCTTTAACCTACCTAGGAGGGAGGGCGGTAGAGAAGACAAGGAAGGTGAATGAGCTGTTCCAATGTGAAATGCCGGAAACACAGAATCACAGACGACACAAAACAAGAGGTGGCAATGTATTAATTAATTGCATTTAATAAATTAGCTCATTATCACACATGACTGTACAAATGCATTGTCCAACAGGTGTTGAAATAATGGGATTAAAAGGGGAGATCCCATCCGAAAGACAAAAACAATGGCAAACACAAAAAGCACTTTTGGAATCTGATTTTAGTAAACACATAAGGAAAGGGTGCACCGGTCCTGGAAATACTGCAATACCAGGTCAATGCGTGGAGTGGACAGAGCAAGCTCTATTTCCATCTCCCTGTTCTAAAAATCCATTTAATATATGGTCCCAAGATAGGGGACGTATTAGATATTAAACTGATAAGAACAGATACTACACTTGATCTTAGCCAAAAGGCAGAGAAGCGATAACCCGAACGTGCCGCGCGTTTTGCTTCTTTTGCTTGCACCACAATGCAGTGCTGAAAGAGGAGGAATCGACATAAAAACGCCTTCCTGGCAACGCCCAAATGCCCTCCTGCCGTGCAAACACTGGCAGCAGCAGCAGCAGCAGCAGCAGTAAGTGCATGCCCACTGCCACCCCTTCTCCTTTCACACCTTGTATCAGCTTTAATCCAGTCCAGTGCTGCCTGCTGAGCAGCACTGACCAACACTGCCTGGGCCCAGGCTTTTATCTCTGAGGCCCCATTATGATGTCAGAAAGCTGGCTCTGGCTCCTGAGGTCTCCACTATGACACGTGCAAAGTTCCGTCTGAACTTTATATAAGACGGTGCGGCTCAGTCAGTCACTCAGTGTTGCCTGAGAGGGCAACACTGCAACAGCCGGCCCCCAGGTTGTCTTTTTTTTGCACAGCTAGTTGCCTCCAGGAGGCCACAAGAGGGAGACAAGGGACTGCAAAATGGAAAATAGGCATCCACCAACTTTACAGACAACTTGTTCTCCTTGCTCCTACAACCTCCATCCTTGCACAGTTTGTTATTCTTCCAGGTAACATAGTAACAAATCCAAATTGCTGCTCTCTTTGTAGGCAAGCAAGGGTTTGTTGCAACTGCAATTCTTACTTCTTCTTGAAATGTAGGGACCACAGTACATTCCATCACATCCATCTAGTGTACACAGGTAGGTCCATTGTGACGGGCGGGCGGGAGGGCGGGCGGGCTGGCTGCTTTAATGTCTGTTTGCTGTTCCCCTACTCCACTCCACTATTTGACTATGGTGCTGCATCAATCAGTGGCTGGCTCAGGTGCAGCTCTTTAACCTACCTAGGAGGGAGGGCGGAGAGAAGACAAGGAAGGTGAATGAGCTGTTCCAATGTGAAATGCCGGAAACACAGAAACACAGACGACACAAAACAAGAGGTGGCAATGTATTAATTAATTGCATTTAATAAATTAGCTCATTATCACACATGACTGTACAAATGCATTGTCCAACAGGTGTTGAAATAATGGGATTAAAAGGGGAGATCCCATCCGAAAGACAAAAACAATGGCAAACACAAAAAGCACTTTTGGAATCTGATTTTAGTAAACACATAAGGAAAGGGTGCACCGGTCCTGGAAATACTGCAATACCAGGTCAATGCGTGGAGTGGACAGAGCAAGCTCTATTTCCATCTCCCTGTTCTAAAAATCCATTTAATATATGGTCCCCAGATAGGGGACGTATCAGATATTAAACTGATAAGAACAGATACTACACTTGATCTTAGCCAAAAGGCCGAGAAGCGATAACCCGAACGTGCCGCGCGTTTTGCTTCTTTTGCTTGCACCACAATGCAGTGCTGAAAGAGGTGGAATCGACATAAAAACGCCTTCCTGGCAACGCCCAAATGCCCTCCTGCCGTGCAAACACTGGCAGCAGCAGCAGCAGCAGCAGCAGTAAGTGCATGCCCACTGCCACCCCTTCTCCTTTCACACCTTGTATCAGCTTTAATCCAGTCCAGTGCTGCCTGCTGAGCAGCACTGACCAACACTGCCTGGGCCCAGGCTTTTATCTCTGAGGCCCCATTATGATGTCAGAAAGCTGGCTCTGGCTCCTGAGGTCTCCACTATGACACGTGCAAAGTTCCGTCTGAACTTTATATAAGACGGTGCGGCTCAGTCAGTCACTCAGTGTTGCCTGAGAGGGCAACACTGCAACAGCCGGCCCCCAGGCTGTCTTTTTTTTGCACAGCTAGTTGCCTCCAGGAGGCCACAAGAGGGAGACAAGGGACTGCAAAATGGAAAATAGGCATCCACCAACTTTACAGACAACTTGTTCTCCTTGCTCCTACAACCTCCATCCTTGCACAGTTTGTTATTCTTCCAGGTAACATAGTAACAAATCCAAATTGCTGCTCTCTTTGTAGGCAAGCAAGGGTTTGTTGCAACTGCAATTCTTACTTCTTCTTGAAATGTAGGGACCACAGTACATTCCATCACATCCATCTAGTGTACACAGGTAGGTC
>NW_027462338.1:0-57284 GCF_050947455.1 Rhinoderma darwinii
GAAGCAAGATCTTATTAGGTTTCATATTTACGGGAAATACCTGTGCGCCCAAGCGACCTCCCTGATGGTCACTTAGGCGCGGAAGTTTTCCGGCTGCTTATTCTTACGCCTAGGATAGTTGTTCACTTGATGCTTGTCATCCCCACAGTAGAAGCAGAGACCATTCTTCCTTCTGAGCTCTCTACGTTGTTGGGGAGACACGAAGGCCCCAAGTTGCATTGGTTCATCCGAGTTTTCCGTGGAAGAACGAAGCAATGGAACCTCGGGAGCCATCATGGGGGAGCCATAGGGGAAGGCACAAAAACGTTCAAGTCATCGTTCCCTGAGACGTCGGTCAAGACGTACCGCTAAAGCCATAACCTGATCTAGAGAGTCAGAAGAGGGATAGCTAACTAACAGGTCTTTCAGGGCGTTCGACAGACCCAATCTAAACAGGCACCTCAAGGCAGGGTCATTCCACCGAGAACCTACACACCACTTCCTAAAGTCAGAACAGTACTCCTCAACGGGTCTCTTACCCTGACGTAAGGTCACCAGCTGACTCTCGGCAAAGGCAGTCTTGTCAGTCTCGTCATAGATGAGCCCGAGAGCAGAAAAAAAAAGGTCAACAGAGGAAAGTTTAGGGGCGTCAGGAGCCAAGGAGAAGGCCCATTCTTGGGGGCTGTCCTGGAGCCGGGACATAATTATACCCACTCGCTGGCTCTCAGAACCTGAGGAGTGGGGCCTTAGACGGAAATAGAGCCTACAACTCTCCCGAAAGGAGAAAAAAAGTCTTCCGGTCCCCTGAAAACCGGTCAGACAACTTGAGGTGGGGTTCAAGAGGTGAGGTGGAGGGCACTACCTGGTTAGCATCACGCTGGTTGCACCTCTGAGCCAGGGCTTGGACCTGTAGGGAGAGAAACTGAATTTGCTGAGCCATGGTCTCAATTGGGTCCATAGTTGTGTAGGAACCAAGGTAGAAAAGGTATATGGGCCTGTGATTATGTAATGTCGGGGTTGGAAGACAGACAGGTGTGCCCTAATCTACCCTCCACTCAGTCCCTGCCTACTTGCAGGGCCCGTCCTAGGCGACGGCGTACAACTGGGCGACGGTCCCTACGCTCAATATGTGCATGACAGACAAACAGACAGGGGTACACAGAAGCTAAGGGAAACAGGGCAGTTGACCACGGCAACACCGTGAGCAACAAGAGTAGTGAACGAGCCGAGTCAAACCAGGAGTGTACGAGGTACCAAACGCAGAGCAGGAGCATAGTCAGTAAAGCCAGGGTCAATATGAAGCAGAGGTCAATAGTAGGAACAGCAGAGCCAGGAAGCAAGAGAATCACAGGCAAAGAACAAGCAGCAAATGAAGGTATAAATAGACCGAGGGCGGGAGCTAGAACCGTCTGGCTAGGCTGTGATAGGTTCTCCCACTCCTCAGCCTACAAGCCTGAGTGGTAGCAGATCAAGTCACTCTATCAGACCTAGGAACAGATACAGGACAACCTAACCAAAAACCTCGCACCAAAGAAATGGCATGTAATGGGGTCCCCTATAGCAATAAAACCTAAAAACGAACCAGATGGGACATATCCCTAAAGAAAATATTGTACTCAATATAAAAAGCACAAAAAATATCTTTATTAAATATAATGACAAAATAGCACAGTAATAGAAAAAGAGAAATAATACAGCATATACGGAGATATATACAGCAGGGTCAGATAGAAAAGACCAAGACAAACAGAATCAACCATGTACTAATGATCGCTCACACGCTCAAATAATATTCAATAATGACACAAGCCCAGGGGTGTATGATGTAAATCCCACATGTAGCCAAAACAGTGTGAAGGTGGCCTGTATAATATCAAAGCCTATACAAATAGGAAAGGGCAGAATAGCTTATGGCAATGTCCATATAATGATAATACGTCAGAGCCAACACAAAAAAGGTGCAGCTAAATAGATATACATAAAATAATGCGTAAAAGGACAGAGCAGTATAGCTAAATAGATATACAATACCGCTGGGTAGAAATCAGCACAAGAAAAGAGTGTGGCTGTTGACGTATATCAATAGATAGTGTAGCTAAAATAGCCATAGAGAAATGCAGCTGCCATAGTTAAACAGTGTAGCCCAAAGATCAGTGCAAGTTTAGCAAAAATACAGACACATACCCTGAGACATGTTGAGAGAGCGTGGAGGATCAGAAGAACTGGGTGAACAAGCGCCTCGACGCGCGTTTCGCCCGATAGACCGGCTTCGTCAGGAGGCTAATTTAAAATGGTACTCCAGGGTTATAAATAAAGAGCATAAAATTAGGCTCACCTGTGATGAGCGCAAATCGGCGCTCGGAACACACGCCCAGTGACGCCCACATCACGGGACGCGCCGCGCGTCAGATGGAGAAGACGCCGCATGGTGAAAATCACCATAGCGACGTAAGACGCTAAGCGGCACTCCCGGATGTAGGCCACACTGCGCATGCGCAACCGAGCGTCTGTGCGGACACCACAGGGGAGACAACAGAAGACAGAACTAACACAATGGCAGTTTAGGAGTGGGACGTAACTACGAGAATGGGATACATACAGCGGAATCTAGTGATAGAGGTTAGATGCAGATAGAGCAGGATATATAAAAAATAAAAATAATGAAATAAGATAAGAAAAACAAGAAAAACAGAGGAAGTGTACTATTAACAGGACTGTGCACAAAAAGAAAAAATAATAATAATAATAGAAAGATGAAAAAATAAATAAGCTATAATCCAATAGATATAGGAACCAAGTGAAGAAAAGAAAGGGCATGTTGATATGAATAATGAATATAATATATAATATGAAAAGTGATATACATTAATGTGGATAGGCAATTCCTAAACATCCTATAAGAGTGAATATATATATTATAAAAAATAAATAAATAAATAAATAATAAAATAGTGACAAGTGAGTGCATATATATATATATAAATACATATTCATGAAACAAAAAGTGGAATACATCAAAATATGTGTTTAAAATAAATCTACTCCATCCCATATAACCCATTATATACAGCAAATAGAAAGCCGACAATGTGAAACCCAAAATATAGTACAATGAAATCCACAGTGTCGGCAATAAATACACACATATAGATACATTAGTGGATGTACAAAATGCTGCAACATCAAATATACAATAAATAAAAATAGAGTACTATACAATGTATATTAGAAAAATACATAGTTATTATATCGTAAGTTGAAAAACGCAGCAATTGCTCCAGAAATTTAGAAACATATACACATTGACAGAAAAAATACAACAAATGTACAATACCCAGAATTACAATATGTGTATAACTTCTCCACTTCTGGTTTGCGGTAAAGGCCAGACACGATCATCGTAGATATGTAGAGGAATAAACCCACTCACTGGACAAGATAAACTGCAATATACAAAAGTAGATATAAAACACAAGAAAAAAACCCTAGAGAAAATAAAATTCACGCATGGTTAGAATTTACAAAAAAGGCCTGAAACTAGTGGCTTCGTTTAAGCCAGATGGAGCTACAGTATTAAGTAACGTGATCCACTTCATCTCTTTTCTCAATAACGCCACACGTACATCGCCACATCTACAACCCAAAGAGATCTTATCAATTCCACGTACCTCAAACCCCCTTGGATTACAGGAGTGGAACTCGCGAAAATGCCGTGCAACAGGCTGGAGTTTGTCAATATCCACGACATTGAGTGCCGATTTGATCTTACTCACGTGTTCCAGCACCCGCACCTTCAATTGCCTGGTAGTCATACCAACATAAATGAGCCCACACGGACAGGTAGCAAAGTACACCACAGCTACGGTATTGCACGTGATGTGGTAGACAATTTTATAATCTTTCCTTCCGCTTGAGCTATAAAAGTTAGAGGTACGTAGAATGTATTTACAGGCAGAACAATGACCGCAGTTATACGAGCCCCAGGGAGGGCCTCTACTCCCAAACGGGTTGGGCGCAGCACTAGGAATATAGTGACTCGCAGTCAGAAGGTCCTTAAGATTTCTAGACCGCCTCCAAGTAATGGAGGGGTAACTGGGTAAGACCCCTGCCAAGTCGCGATCAGTGAGGAGGACCCGCCAGTGCTTTTGCAAAATATCACGAATCTCAGTCCAATGAGGGTTGAAAGTGGTGATAAATCTGACATTCTGATCTATTTTGTGTCTCTTGGGTCTACTCACCAGAAGTCCATCGCGAGTTGAATTTTTAGCTCTTAGGTAGCCTTTCTTAATGACCCTCTGACTGTACCCACGACTCTTGAATCTTGCTGTAAGGTCCAAAGCTTGACGCTCAAAGTTGCTGTCACTGGAGCAGATACGCTTTGCCCTCAAAAACTGGCCCACGGGTATAGATGTTGTAACCTTCGGGTAGTGGGCAGACGTGGCATGGAGGAGGGCATTTGTGGAAGTTTTTTTCCTGAAAATATCGGTAGAAATAAAACCGCTATTATCTCTGCAAATCTTGATATCCAGAAAGTCAACGCATGTCAAGCTAAACTTCCATGTCAATTTGATGTTGATATCATTCCTGTTAAGGGAATCAAGGAAAGATTCCAAGCTAGACGTGGAGCCTTGCCAGATGAATAGAATATCATCTATATACCGTGACCACAGGAGCACTGAATCATGACCCGGAATCTGCTGCACAGTCTCCCACTCCCACAGCCCCAGGAACAGATTAGTATATGAGGGTGCACAAGTGGCCCCCATTGCTGTGCCCTGGAGCTGTAGGAAGAGACGGTCCTTGAATACAAAAAAATTATGTGTTAGTGCAAAGTCGAGAAGGCATAGAATAAACTCAACAAGATCCGGGTCATGATTAGTCATCTGTAAAAAATGTCTAGATGCTCGGATCCCGTGGTCATGGCATATAGATGTATACAGGGACTCCACGTCACATGTGACAAGAAGCATGTCATCCTCAAGATACAGCCCATCAAGACGTTGTAACATATCCGTGGTATCCCTGATGTATGACGGCAGGGTTTCCACACATTTCTGTAGATAAAAATCCACGAATATGCAGATGTTCTCACATAGGCCACCAATCCCTGACACTATTGGGCGCCCGGGAGGGCAGATGACATTTTTGTGCACTTTAGGCAGTAAATAAAAAGTGGGCTTGATGGGAAAGTCCACGGAAAGACCATCTCTTAATTTGGAGTTGATAATATTGGAATCCACACCTTGTTGCAATAAACTATCTAGTTCTGCTTTAAAGGCTAGCGTAGGATCTGATGGTAACCTACGATAACAATGGCTCATGTCTAGTTGACGAAAGGCCTCACATTCATACATCTGTGCCGGCCATAATACAACATTGCCCCCCTTATCAGCTGGTTTAATAATAACGTCCCTAAGTTTTCTAAGTTCCAGAATAGCTTGCCTCTCCTTATAGTTAAGATTACATGATGTACTAGACTCGGAAATACTTTCCAAATCCTTCTTGACTAATTTGAAAAAAATATCCACTGAGGGGCATAAGGTGAAAGGGGGGAAATGTTGAGAGCGGCGGCACAGATGCATGGGAAGTCTGGGATCAGTGTGAGCCTCCTGTTCCTCTAGAAGTGATAGAAGGGCATCAAATGCCTGTTTCTCTGCCGGAGAACCCATGGCAGCACTATAATCCCTTCTACCAAAATGTTTTTTAAAAAGTAGTTTTCTAGAGAAAAGAGCCAAATCCTTGATGGTGGTAAAAAGATCAAATTTACCTGTGGGGGAAAAAAGACAGACCCTTTTGCAGAACATTTATTTGGGAGGACGACAGAATATGGGAAGAGAGGTTAATTACCTTTAGAGCCTCCTGTTTCTCTTGTCCCTGTTGAATACCCCTCTGGTCTTTCTTTTGACTGCCGGTGTTCTGGGGTCGAACAGGGGGTCTCCATCTCCTGTGGCCTGAGGTTTGTCTAAAAAACCGCCACATTCTTCTTCAGATACAAGAGAGGCAGAGGAGACAGAACGGGACAGGGACCAAGCCCTTTTGGTATGCCAACGATAGATTTTATTTGACTGGAAATCACTCAAATCGCGCTGAAATTTTCTGGTTTTGAGATCTTGTATCTCTCTCTCCCACTTTTTCAGCTCCTCCTCCAATGCCTTATCAAAAGTGCCAAGCTCTTCTGTACTAAGAGATTGATGTATCTTTTCCTTAAAGGAACAGTGTCATCACAAATTATTTTTTTATATGTTAAAGATGTTAGTGCTTTATTAAAAACGTTTATATTCATTTGTGTGTTTGTGTTTTACGTTTTCTTATTTTTACACTTTTTCTTCCCTATGGGGGCTGCCATTTTTTGTTCCATTTCTGTGTGTGTCGATTAACGACACATACAGACATGGAATACGGCAGCCACAGTCCCATAGGGACTGCGAACGGCTCCCGTCCCATTGACTGCAGTGTACGGCGTCTGTGTGGGAACTGCGCATGCGCCGCTCCCACACAGTCCTATTCGAAATTGGCGCCGTCCGGAATTTCCTGTGGACCGGAAGTCGCGGCCGGACAGTAATATTACTACTTCCGGTCGCGGCTTCCGGATTTGTGCACTTGCACCAGCGGCAGCAAACGGAGCGGACGGGCCGGAGGGAGCCGCGGCGGCAGGAGCAGGTAAGAGATTTCAATGTATGTTCGTGTTTGTGTGTGTTTACTACTGTATGTAAACCTACTACACTGTGGGTTAGCTCAAAAAATGGCGACACACAGTGTAGGAGGTTACATCGTTCAAACCCCTCGTTTATCCCGGCACTAGCCAGGATAAAGGAGGGGGGGATGCTGAGAGCTCACTAGAGCGAGGGCTTTTAACCCAATGTTGCAATGCTGCAATTTTGGGAACAGCTCCATCTAGTGACCAAAAATGGGTAGTATTATAAATTAGAAATAATTTATAATATTTCCTGGACTCGTGCAAAAAAATAAAAAAAATTTGAACAATGTTTAATCACCCACACACTAAATGTTTAATTTTTAAAAAAAAAACATGTTTTTCTGGCAACACATTCCCTTTAAGGGAATCAATATACTTTTCCAGAGAGTCGAGGGTTCTACGATCTGCCCCAATGAGCAGCTCAATAAGCGTGCGCGAACATTTAGTAAGGGAATCTTCCCATTTCGCAACAAAAGAAGGATCCTCCGTATCCAAAGTGGGGAACACCTGCAGGTGTAGGCCGCGAGGTATAATATCATTCTGCAGATAATTTTCCAAGGCTGCCTTGTTCCACCAAACTTTGGTGCGTTTTTTGAGAAGATCACGTATTTTAAGTTTCAAGCCCTTAATGTTACTACTTTCTGTAGTCACTGCTGAATTCTCTCCGAATATGGTACCAAGTTGTGTAATCCAATCCTTATCTCTTTTCCTGAAATCCATAAATCCTGAGGTATATTCTGTAAACACAGACAAGAATAGTCAAGACAACCTAACCAAAAACCTCGCACCAAAGAAATGGCATGTAATGGGGTCCCCTATAGCAATAAAACCTAAAAACGAACCAGATGGGACATATCCCTAAAGAAAATATTGTACTCAATATAAAAAGCACAAAAAATATCTTTATTAAATATAATGACAAAATAGCACAGTAATAGAAAAAGAGAAATAATACAGCATATACGGAGACATATACAGCAGGGTCAGATAGAAAAGACCAAGACAAACAGAATCAACCATGTACTAATGATCGCTCACACGCTCAAATAATATTCAATAATGACACAAGCCCAGGGGTGTATGATGTAAATCCCACATGTAGCCAAAACAGTGTGAAGGTGGCCTGTATAATATCAAAGCCTATACAAATAGGAAAGGGCAGAATAGCTTATGGCAATGTCCATATAATGATAATACGTCAGAGCCAACACAAAAAAGGTGCAGCTAAATAGATATACATAAAATAATGCGTAAAAGGACAGCGCAGTATAGCTAAATAGATATACAATACTGCTGGGTAGAAATCAGCACAAGAAAAGAGTGTGGCTGTTGACGTATATCAATAGATAGTGTAGCTAAAATAGCCATAGAGAAATGCAGCTGCCATAGTTAAACAGTGTAGCCCAAAGATCAGTGCAAGTTTAGCAAAAATACAGACACATACCCTGAGACATGTTGAGAGAGCGTGGAGGATCAGAAGAACTGGGTGAACAAGCGCCTCGACGCGCGTTTCGCCCGATAGACCGGCTTCGTCAGGAGGCTAATTTAAAATGGTACTCCAGGGTTATAAATAAAGAGCATAAAATTAGGCTCACCTGTGATGAGCGCAAATCGGCGCTCGGAACACACGCCCAGTGACGCCCACATCACGGGACGCGCCGCGCGTCAGATGGAGAAGACGCCGCATGGTGAAAATCACCATAGCGACGTAAGACGCTAAGCGGCACTCCCGGATGTAGGCCACACTGCGCATGCGCAACAGAGCGTCTGTGCGGACACCACAGGGGAGACAACAGAAAACAGAAGACAGAACTAACACAATGGCAGTTTAGTACATGGTTGATTCTGTTTGTCTTGGTCTTTTCTATCTGACCCTGCTGTATATATCTCCGTATATGCTGTATTATTTCTCTTTTTCTATTACTAGGAACAGATACAGACTGATTAACCACGGGCGTCGACACAGAAGCTGTGTCTGGCAGATCCTTTACAACAAGACTCTGGTTACTATGTGTACCATTGAACACCAGACTCTAGACACTATATATACAGCTGATCATCAGACTCTGGAAACTATATGTATCACTGACCACCAGACTCTGGATGCTATATGTATAACTGATCACCAGACTCTGGATGCTATATGTATAACTGACCACCAGACTCTGGATGCTATATGTATCACTGACCACCAGACTCTGGACACTGTATATACAACTGACCATCAGACTCTGATATATATATATATATATATATATATATATATATATATATTCAAACAGAGAAAGCAGCAGCACTCAATCTCAGTAAGAGAAAGCTTACATATGTGAACGGGTGCCAGCAAGCAGTCCAGATCCTAGGACTGTATCAATATTCAGGAGAAATAAATCTTGCAGCACTCCAACAGGGTGAATGAAAAAAAACGGTGATTTATTCAAGCCAACATACAGAGGTGCGACGTTTCAGTCCAACATTAGGACTTTTTTCGAGCATAATGGTGTGTACAACAGTCATGGTTTCTATAGTGTGCATCAAATACAAGCAATCAAGCTCATTACAATAGTATCACAAATACAAACAGCATTTAGTTACGTGTAAAACAAAAGTTACGGTATCAAAAAATAAAACATTGATACAGAAAGTGACAAGTGACATATTTAATAACATCTAAAAACGTCTATATATTAGAACGACTTAATATAGACCTAATTACAATGTAATCAAATATTCCACAAGATGTGTATCAAGTTACGGCTGTCAGACCACTGACCAATCAAAAGACTGATATTTAATTTATGCAAAGTGCTGGTATGTGTTTGACTCAAGTCCTCCCTATCAGGCATTTATTGTTAGCAGGTGCGCATGCGTCAGGCTGACAGCACCAGCAAGTCACGTCTATAGGAAGTTGCCTGGTTACAGGTAATCAACAAACTCCTGACGCCATTGTGCACACATTCCACTAGCGAGAACCGGAAAGAAGTTCCGCAACACGTTGCCAAGTGACAGGTAACAATCAATATTATTGTAAATAGCTTATCAAGCAAAATGTTTCACAAATACATATAGACACAAAATACATCAAACCACGGAATGACAGAATTGATAAATATTCAGGACATATATATGTCCGAAGATGTCCAGGATCAGCATCAAGAGAAGGTAAAACACCTGTATATACAAATGTATATGTATGAGAGGGAAGCAGCAAGAAAACCAAGTGCAGCAAATAAATCCATTCCTAAAAATGTCATAGAAATTCTATATAGTCGATGGCAATTATAAGGTATATTAAACTGCGGATAAAGGACTCACACGAAAGGGGAGGGATCAGGGTCCCAGTTATGTGCTCCATGAAAAGCTACACCAAGGTTAGTAGAGCGACAGTATCCCACTCCCGTGTGCCAAGTCCAACCACAATAACCAGCAATCATGGATCCAACCCATGAGAACTCCACAGTAGCTTATTACATCAGTCAGTTTATACACTAATATTTACATTATTGCTGCGCCCCTTTCACATACATTGAAAGAAATATTTTCCAAAACATTAATACATGAAAACTATTCACAGGACATCAAAATATGAATATCCAATTTCCATCTTCCATTTATTCTTGGTCAATTTTGTATCTTGTGGTCTGAAGTGGTCTACATTCACCTTATGATCTAAAATAGAAAAATAAAGTGTCAAAGATCAAGGTATATATATATACATCTCATATAACAAAATACAAAACCAAAAAAAGAATAATAGACAAAAGCAGAACATTGCTAGAGGATGAATGCAGATGTCAGAGATGAGTCTCAGAGAGTAGCCCTAGCGACATTCAATTCAACATTCAGACCTTTCCGTCTCAATGTTTCCAAAAGGAAAATCCCCTTTGATTGACATTTATGTAGTAATACATTCCTATCACCCCCACTCTGGGGAAGTGGAATATGTTCCAAAATCAGACATTTTAAATCTCTTTCGGTATGTCCTAGTTCAAAAAAATGTTTCGCGCATGGCAAATCTCCTTTATGTTTCCTAATGGAATACCGATGGTTATTCAACCTAGTTTTGAAGTCGCAGGTGGTTTCACCAACATATAATAACTGGCAGGGGCACCATAACACGTCAATGATCCAATCAGAATCGCACGTAAAGTGCTGTCTAATGTTGTACTTTCTGTGTGTTTGAGGGAGCTCAAATACATTGCCCCTACACATGAGTGGACAATTGATCCATTTATAGCAGGGCACCCGTTCACATGTGTAAGCTTTCTCTTACTGAGATTGAGTGCTGCTGCTTTCTCTGTTTGAATATATTTGGATCTACTCAGCTGGCACCTTATTCCACTTTTTCTATTGCTGATACCATGGAACAAAATCGGTACTTTGCAGGATATGCCTTCAGCCAACTCTACTGTTTTTACGGAGGAGGACATTGCTAGAATTTTGAATGGAGCAGAAGGGGATGTCTCTTTCTTGAGTGTACCATCATTACCAGATGTAAAAAGAAATTTGGAGTTTGAATCAAAAAAGTTGATCAATGTGGAATTGCATCTCCTTACACTTGGTCAATATTACAAAAACAAGATGATTCCACGTGGTATGCGTCCCCATTTGAAGCCTACAATGCATACTCAACATGATGAATTCCGTATCAAACATGAGCAATTATCAACTAGGTACGCTTTGGATATCATTTTATTGAATATGGATTTTTTACAGAGAGATCTCATTTGGGTAAAGGCTAAAGTAAAGGAATTGGAGAATGTATTACAGTCGCTAGTGTCTGCTGAGGATTTTAGTCTACATATTGAGAAATTACATACTACATTGAGTAAAGCTAGATTGGAGACAGAAACCACCAAGAAAAGAAAATGGTATAGAGACCAACTTGATTATAAGACTGGACACGTTTATTCATGGGACAACTCTAATGATCGTATGGTGGGACTACCAAGGAGGGAACATAAAAATCGGGATATATACAGGAACATCAATGGTGAAGATCGACCTCTTGATCAGACCCAGAGTAACAGCTCAAGCCATACAGATTTTTTAGGAGTCGACAATATGGAAATCAGAAACGAAAACCCACCAGGAGAGCGGGACATAAGAGGCGCCGACGATCTACGGTCTAGTACATATGGTAATACTTTGAAACATCCTAATATTACTACACTTGATTATCTGCATTGGATGAGCTGGTCCATAGCCTCGACCTCACCATTAAACCCGCCGACAAAGGGGGTGCGGTTGTGGTTATGGACTCCAAATCCTAAATTGCTGAAGCTCATAGACAATTGAATGACACTAAGGTCTATAGACTATTAAGTTATGACCCTAGATTTGATATAGAGAGGAGAATTAAAAACTTATTTAGGGGTCTGGGGTCAGTATTTATTTAGGGTTCTGGTCTGGGGTCTGTATTTATTTAGGGGTCTGGTCTGGGGTCTGTATTTATTTAGGGGTCTGGTCTGTGGTCTCCATTGATTTAGGGTTCTGGTCTGGCGTCTGCATTTATTTAGGTGTCTGGTCTGGGGTCTGTATTTATTTAGGGTACTGGTCTGTGGTCTTAATTGATTTAGTGGTCTGGTCTGGTGTCTGCATTTATTTAGGGTTCTAGTCTGGGGTCTATTTATTTAGGGGTCCAGTCTGGGGTCTGTATTTATTTAGGGGTCTGGTCTGTGGTCTGTATTTATTTAGGGAAGTGGTCTGGGGTCTGTATTTATTTAGGGGTCTGGTCTGGGGTCTGTATTTATTTAGGGGTCTGTTCTGGGGTCTGTAGTTATTTAGGGGTCTGGTCTGGGGTCTGTATTTAGTTAGGGGTCTATTTATTTAGGGGTCCACTCTGTGGTCTGTATTTATTTACGGGTCTAGTCTTGGGTCTGTATTTATTTAGGGGTCTGGTCTAAGGTCTGCATTTATTTAGGGGTCTGGTCTGGGGTCTGTATTTATTTAGGGGTCCGGTCTGGGGTCTGCATTAATTTAGGGGTTGGGTCTGGGATCTGTATTTATTAAGGGGTCTGGTCTGGGGTCTGTATTCATTTAGTGCTCTATTCCTGGGTCTGTATTTATTTAGGGGTCTGGTCTAGGGTTTGCATTTATTTAGGGGTCTGGTCTGGCGTCTGCATTTATTTAAGGGTCTAGTCTTGGGTCTGTATTTAGGTGTCCGGTCTGGGGTCTGTATTTATTTAGGGGTCCGGTCTGGTGTCTGCATTAACTTAGGGTCTGGTCTGGCGTCTGTATTTATTTATACAGACCCCAGACCAGACCCCTAAATAAATACAGACCCCAAACCAGACACCTAAATAAATGCAGACCCCAGACCAGACCCCTAAATCAATGGAGACCACAGACCAGTCCCCTAAATAAATACAGACCCCAGACCGGACCCCTAAATAAATACAGACCCCAGACCGGACACCTAAATACAGACCCAAGACTAGACCCCTAAATAAATACAGACCCCAGACCAGACCGCTAAATAAATGCAGACCCCCAGACCAGACCCCTAAATGAATACAGACTCCCAGACCAGACCCCTAAAAAATACAGACCCCAGACTAGACGCCTAAATAAATTCAGACCCCTGACCGGACCCCTAAATAAATACAGACCCCAGACTGGACCCCTAAATAAATACAGACCCCAGACTAGACCCCTAAATAAATGCAGACCCCTGACCGGACACCTAAAAAAATACAGACCCCAGACTAGACCCCTTAATAAATACAGACCCCAGACCAGACCCCCAAATTAATGCAGACCATGTACCGGACGCCTAAATAAATACAGACCCAAGACCAGACCCCTAAATAAATGCAGACCCCCAGACCAGACCCCTAAATAAATACAGACCCCAGACCAGACCCCTAAATAACTACAGACCCCAGACCAGACCCCTAAATAAATACAGACCCCAGACCAGACACCTAAATAAATGCAGACCCCAGACCAGACCCCTAAATCAATGGAGACCACAGACCAGTCCCCTAAATAAATACAGACCCCAGACCGGACCCCTAAATAAATACAGACCCCAGACCGGACACCTAAATACAGACCCAAGACTAGACCCTTAAATAAATGCAGACCCCAGACTAGACCCCTAAATAAATACAGACCCCAGACCAGACCGCTAAATAAATGCAGACCCCCAGACCAGACCCCTAAATGAATACAGACTCCCAGACCAGTCCGCTAAAAAATACAGACCCCAGACTAGACCCCTAAATAAATTTTGTTTGTGCAGGCGCACTTCTGTTCCAGAGGAGCTCCAAAGGAAAGGCAGTAGTATGTGGCTACTACTCAAGACTGTTTTCCTCTGCTGAGCGCAATTATTCCATTGGAGATCGGGAGCTACTGGCTATCAAATTGGCCCTGGAGGAGTGGAGACATCTTCTGGAGGGCGCTGCTCACCCCATCCTGATCTTCACTGACCACAAGAATCTCACTTACCTTCAGTCTGCACAAAGACTGAATCCTCGTCAAGCCAGGTGGTCACCCATTTCCAATTTCTACTCCACTAACGTCCCGCTGACAAGAACGTGAGGGCCGATGCCCTGTCCAGATCATTTGAAACGGAAGACACGGTGGAGTCCCTTCAGACGATCATAGACCCATCCTGCATTGTCACCGCCAATCCTCTGCAGCTTAGAAATATCCCTCCAGGGAGAACTTTTGTTCGGTTGGCAGACAGAAAAAGAATTCTCCGCTGGGGACACAGTTCTAAACTAGCTGGGCACGCCGGTGTCCGTAAGACCCAAGACCTGATCGCTCGTCCCTTCTGGTGGCCCACGCTACCTAAGGATGTTCTGGACTTTGTCTCTGCTTGCACGGTGTGTGCCTCTAACAAAGTGGCTCACAGCAAGCCTGCCGGCCTGCTTCAACCCCTGCCTGTACCCAGTGCCCCCTGGCAGCACATCGCTATGGACTTTGTCACGGACCTTCCTCTCTCAGCAGGATGCAACACCATCTGGGTGGTGGTGGACCGGTTCTCTAAGATGGCACATTTTATCCCGCTGACCGGCCTACCCTCTGCTCCTCGACTGGCAATTTCCTTCATTCAGCACATCTTCCGCTTGCATGGCATGCCTCTTCACATTGTGTCCGACCGGGGGGTTCAGTTTACCTCCAAGTTCTGGAGAGCCCTCTGTAAACTCCTGGATGTGAGTTTGGACTTTTCCTCTGCCTATCACCCCCAGTCCAATGGGCAAGTTGAGAGGATCAACCAGATCATGGAAAATTATCTCCGCAACTTCATCTCTTCACAGCACGATAACTGGGTACAACTTCTTCCATGGGATGAGTTTTCATATAATAACCACACAAGTGAGTCCACCACTTCCACTCCGTTTCACATCGTGTACAGTCAACATCCCAGAGTTCCTCTTCCAGTGTCGACTTCATCTCAGGTACCCGCTGCTGACTCTGCATATGGGGACTTCCTGCAAATCTGGCAACAGACCCGGTCCTCTATTTTGCTGGCGGTAGACCGCATGAAGCGTAAGGCAGATACCAAAAGAAGAGAGCCGCCTCAGTATCTTCCAGGGACTAAAGTCTGGCTGTCCTCTCGAAACATTCACTTGAGGGTGCCTTCATACAAGTTTGCTCCCAGGTTCCTTGGTCCCTTCGAGATCCTGCAACAAATTAACCCTGTTTCCTATAAGCTGCAGCTGCCCCCTACCCTCAGAATCCCTAACTCCTTCCATGTGTCCCTCCTGAAACCTGTGGTCCTGAACCGCTACAGCAAGACCTCTAGTTCCACAGTTGCTTCCAGCGGCCCTTCTGATGTATTCGAGGTAAAGGAGATCCTGGACCGCAAGAGGGTAGGAGGAAGGACTTTCTATCTGGTGGACTGGAGAGGGTTTGGTCCTGAGGAGAGGTCCTGGGAGCCAGAAGAGAACCTCAGCGCCCCTACTCTTATTAAAAAGTTCCTCTCTCACTCTGGCACCAAGAAGAGGGGGCGTAAGAGGGGTGGATACTGTAGCGCCCATGGCCGCGGGCCGTCGAGTTCACTCACCTCCCGATGCCCGCAGCCATGGATCTGTGAGCGCTGGCCTCCGTCTCCCTCCTAGGAGAGGCCAGCGCTCGCTTCCGCTCCGTCCGGCTGGGTCCCGTAAGGGCCAGCGCGCGCACATGAAAACAATGATCATTAACCCACATGACTTCCTGCTCTATAAGAATGCCCCAGCCCTTCTGATCCTTGCCTGAGCGTTGTTAGTCTTTCCCAGTCTGTCTTGCAAATGGTCCCTTAGTGTCTCCCGTTCCCGCTGTTACCCATGCCCTATTACCGTTCCTGTATTCCGCATTGTTCCTGTGCCTACCCGTGTTCAAGTGTCATCTGCCACGTCAAGTGCCATCTGCCACGTCAAGTGCCATCTGCCACATCAAGTGCCATCTGCCACATCAAGTGTCTTCTGCCACGTCAAGTGCCATCTGCTCATCGGATACTGCCCGCCACGTCTGGCGCCACTTTCCGCACCTGCCTCCATCCGTGCTGAAGCCACAGCCACCGCCCGGACTATTTCAGGTAGCTAAGCATTACTGTCTGCCATCTTACTTTCACATAGACTGTGACCTGGTCAGCTGCCTCCCCGCTACGGTGGAGCGGCCTAGTGCGTCCACAAACCCAGTGTCCGTGACAGCTGGCCTCCATATTCTTAATTCAATCGATCATCTGATAGATGTGCTGGAAAAACAAATCCAATCCATGGAGACCCCTACTCACAACTTACAGGACTTAACCCCTTAATGACGAAGCCTAGGTTGGGCCTTAAGGCTCAGAGCCCATTTGTCTAATCTGACATTTTCTAAGGGGAGACATTTCCTCAAGCTGTTGCAGGAAAATTTTATAGGCCAGTTTGTGGAAGACCCTACTAGAGGTGAAGCTCTGTTGGATCTGGTCATTTCTAATAATGCAGAGCTTGTTGGGAACGTCAATGTTCGTGAAAACCTCGGTAACAGTGATCACAATATAGTTACATTTTACCTATACTGTAAAAAACAAACACAGGCTGGGAGGGCAAAAACATTTAATTTTAAGAAAGCCAATTTCCCCAGGATGAAGGCGGCAATTCAGGATATAGACTGGGAAGAACTAATGTCAAATAATGGGACAAATGATAAATGGGAGATTTTCAAATCTACTTTGGGTTATTATAGTGCAAAATTTATTCCTATAGGTAACAAGTATAAACGACTAAAATTAAATCCCACATGGCTTACACCTTCTGTGAAAGGGGCAATACACGACAAAAAAAGGGCATTTAAAAAATACAAATCTGAGGGTACGTCTGAAGCCTTTGTAAAATATAAAGAGCTTAATAAAATCTGTAAAAATGTAATAAAATTAGCAAAAATACAAAATGAAAGGCAGGTGGCCAAGGATAGTAGAACAAATCCCAAAAAATTCTTCAAGTATATAAATGCTAAAAAGCCAAAATCTGAACATGTAGGACCCCTAGATAGTGGTAATGGGGAGTTGGTCATAGAAGATCAAGAGAAGGCAGAGTTACTGAATGGGTTCTTTTGCTCTGTATATACAACAGAAGAAAGAGCAGCTGATGTAGCCGGTGCCAGTGCTGTTAATATATCAGTTGATATATTGAATTGGATGAATGTAGATATTGTCCAAGCTAAATTAAATAAAATAAATGTGCACAAGGCCCCGGACCAGATGGGATACACGCTAGAATTCTTAAAGAGCTTAGTTCAGTTATTTCTGTCCCCCTTTTCATAATATTCAGAGAATCTCTAGTGACTGGAATAGTGCCAAGGGACTGGCGCAGGGCAAATGTGGTGCCTATTTTCAAAAAGGGCTCTAGGTCTTCCCCGGGTAATTATAGACCAGTAAGCTTAACATCCATCGTGGGGAAAATGTTTGAGGGGCTATTGAGGGACTATATACAGGATTATGTGACAATAAATAGTATTATAAGTGACAGCCAGCACGGTTTTACTAAGGACAGAAGTTGTCAAACTAACCTAATCTGTTTTTATGAAGAGGTGAGCAGAAGTCTAGACAGAGGGGCCGCTGTGGATATAGTGTTTATATGAAGAGGTGAGCAGAAGCCTAGACAGAGGGGCCGCTGTGGATATAGTGATTATATGAAGAGGTGAGCAGAAGTCTAGACAGAGGGGCTGCTGTGGATTTAGTGTTTTTGGACTTTGCAAAGGCATTTGACACTGTCCCCCATAGACGCCTAATGGGTAAATTAAGGACTATAGGTTTAGAAAATATAGTTTGTAATTGGATTGAGAATTGGCTCAAGGACCGTATCCAGAGAGTTGTGGTCAATGATTCCTACTCTGAATGGTCCCCGGTAATAAGTGGTGTACCCCAGGGTTCAGTGCTGGGACCACTATTATTCAACTTATTTATTAATGATATAGAGGATGGGATTAATAGCACTATTTCTATTTTTGCAGATGACACCAAGCTATATAATATAGTTCAGTCTATGGAAGATGTTCATGAATTGCAGGCAGATTTAAACAAACTAAGTGTTTGGGCGTCCACTTGGCAGATGAAGTTTAATGTAGATAAATGTAAAGTTATGCATCTGGGTACGAACAACCTGCATGCATCATATGTCCTAGGGGGAGCTACACTGGGGGAGTCACTTGTTGAGAAGGATCTGGGTGTACTTGTAAATCATAAACTCAATAACAGCATGCAGTGTCAATCAGCTGCTTCAAAGGCCAGCAGGATATTGTCGTGTATTAAAAGAGACATGGACTCGCGGGACAGGGATGTAATATTACCACTTTACAAAGCATTAGTGAGGCCTCATCTAGAATATGCAGTTCAGTTCTGGGCTCCAGTTCATAGAAAGGATGCCCTGGAGTTGGAAAAAATACAAAGAAGAGCAACAAAGCTAATTAGGGGCATGGAGAATTTAAGTTATGAGGAAAGATTAAAAGAATTAAACCTATTTAGCCTTGAAAAAAGACGACTAAGGGGGGACATGATTAATTTATATAAATATATTAATGGCACATACAAAAAATATGGTGAAATTCTGTTCCATGTAAAACCCCCTCAAAAAACAAGGGGACACTCCCTCCGTCTGGAGAATCTATGGAATAGCCTACCGCAGGAGCTGGTCACTGCAGGGACAGTAGATGGCTTTAAAAAAGGGTTAGATAATTTCCTAGAACAAAAAAGTATTAGCTCCTATGTGTAGAAATTTTTCCTTCCCTTTTCCCGTCCCTTGGTTGAACTTGATGGACATGTGTCTTTTTTCAGCCGTACTAACTATGTAACTATGTAACTATGACATGTGCCACTTTATGTGGTAATAATAACTTTGGAATGCCTTTATTTATCCAAGTGATTCTGAGACTGTTTTCTGGTGACACATTGAACTTTATGTTAGTGGTAAAATTTGGTTGATACATTCAGTGAAAAACAGAAAAAATTACAGAAAATGTGGTGTAAGGCAGATGGTTATAACACACAAAATAGTTATTAGTTAACAATTTGTTTTTTTAAATAAAGGACTTAATATTGAAAAAAGTTTTTTTATACAAGTGTTTTTTTTTTGTCTCACTAGGTGACTTGAAGTCAGGAATCCCTGATCGCTATTCTAATACACTGCACTACATGCGTAGTGCAGTGTAAAAGTGTTGTCAGTTACTCACTGACAGCAAACCTAAGGCAGGACAAACTAGGCTTCCGTAGATGACAAACCCGGAGGCCATTGTTAGGCCTCCTGTTGCCATAACATGATGGAATAGAACGTCAAGGAGCAGGAAGGGGTTAAAGGATCTGCTAACGTCTTGGTGCCAGATACCACAGGACACTTTTAAAGATCTTCTGAAATCCATGTCCCAACGGGTCAGAGCTATTATGGCAGCACGAGGAGGACTACACAAGGCAGGTGGTTTTAATGTTATGTCTGGATGGTGTATATGTTAGTAATTAATTTCTATTCATTTGTACATTGATGGAAATTAGGGTATGTTCACGCGCAAACTCAAAAATATCTGAAAATACAGAGCTGTTTTCAAGGTTTTCAGCGTTTTTTACGGCCGTTTTTGGAGCTGTTTTCAATATTGTCTAGGAAAAACGGCTCCAAAAGCGGCCCATAAGTGACTTGCACTTCTTTTGTGAACATACCCTAAAAAAAGAGTATTTTTTCTGTGATTTTTATTTTTACAATATATATCAATCACCCTAAATATTGTAATCTTGGGGCCTACATTGCTCCTATGTAAACATGGGAACGCCACCATTCTCACCAGTTTTAAGGCGTAATGTAAGTCTTAGGCCAAAATGTAGTAGTAGTCGAAACGCCAATCCAACCGAGATGGAATATGAAATATCCAAAATAGAAGGGAGTCCCAGGCATAAAATAAGATAAGATAACTTTATTAATCCCCGAAGGGAAATTCCAGTATCACATAAATGGATTCTGGGAAACGGCATCAGGGATCTTTTATTATTAGGTCTCTGTGCAGATTGAGATTCTGGCGTCCAAGGTGAAGATGATGAAGAAGACTAGGTGGTACTGTAGACAAAACAAAAAATAATCAGACCAGACGATAATCACTCAGCAATATACTGGTGCCGAAGCTCCAGCCATGATTTCACAAAAATACTATAGATGTCAGTGATCATACCTGTACTGCTGGTGTTTCTTCTGCACCACAGCTGTTGGTACTTATCTCCTCCTCTTTCTTTGAAAGGCATGGACGCGGCACAAGGGACAGCGTGGATTTGTCGGGATCCAATGTGCAATACAAGGCAGATGGAATATGTGAGAACATGGCAGAACGGTGACTTGCTCTCCAATCTCATAGTCCTCTAGGCATATAGTGCAGGACTGGATGTCTTCGTTTTCAGTAAAGGTTCGAGATGGGAGTCTATCAATCTGCCTGCCTCTCCTGCCTCGCCGACGTTGTCTTCTCTGCACAGGTCTGCTGTCTGTGGTCTCTGTTGTCGACTGTTGGTTGGGAAGCAGCTGACTGGTGCTTGGTGTTGGCTCCACCAGCCTGTTAGATGTTTGCTGAGGAGATCTGCTTCCTTCTCTGGACGGCTGCAGGTTTGGTAGCGGCTCACTGGTGCTGGGCTCTTGTGTTGGTTCCTCCAGCCTTTCGGATCTCTCCTGAGTAGTTGATGGAGTAGACCCAGGCCGGGATTCAACAGGAATTCTGAGCTCGGTCTCACTATTAATACGACGGCCAATTGTCGTTTCAGACTGTTCTATTGGCTCAGGTCGTAAAGGGGACCGGCTTCTGTCCGCTCCGTCTTGCTGCAACCTACGGCGCGGTGGAACTTGACCACGTCTTCGTCTCCTGTCGGGGACATTGTCATGGTCTTCATCCTGTTCCACACTCTGACGCCTTCTATGTCCAGATCTTAATCTTCCATCAGCAATGCCTAGATGTGAAACAATGTGTATAACATATATTAATTATGTACAGAAAAAATGGGAAAAAAGATCAATACCAGACATTTCCTATGGACTCGCGTGGCCTTCTTTCTAGAGGAAAGCTCCCATGTCTTTCTAATCTTGGACAACCGTTTTAATACTATGAATATATACACAGTCGAGTCACATTATTATAACTACTACTAATATCCAGAGTAACCGGCGTGTGCAGCACGGACAGCAGTAGACGGGCTGGGAGTGACTCAATAAGGTGCTGGTAAGTGGTCTCATATGTGGAGCCTCGCTGACTCCATACATCCCACATTTACTGGAGGGTGCGTGGGGGAGGATCCATAAAGCGAACAACACGATTGACGTGGTCCCACAGATGCTCAATTGGGTTCAAGTCTGGAGAAATAGGGGGCCAGGGAAGTACTTGGAAGTCTTGCTCGTGCTCTTCCAACCACTGTCGGGCATTTATAGTCGTGTGACATGTCGCATTGTCTTGCTTTAAGATTCCATTTGCTCCAGGGAAGACAATCAGCATGTATGGTGGATGTGATCTGTAACGATGGATTCATATCTAAATCGGTTCAGAGCCTTCCATATGGATGAGTGGCCCAGAGAATGCCATGGAAAAATACCCCAGGCGCTGACGTCGCCGCCAGCTTTTTCCAGCAATGGTTGTAAAGTCCATCCTTTCGATGAAGCAGAAAACTTGATTTATCGGAGAAGACAACCCTTTGCCAATCATCGGTGCTCTGAGACCAATACTGCCGTGCAAATTGAAGCCATTTTCTCTGATGCACCTTTGTTACATAGGAGCAGTGACCATCCGTCGGGTTCGGAGCCCCATACGCAGTCGGGTTCGCTGAACTGTTGTATTAGACATACGTCTGGTAGCCAACGTTCACCTCTCAAATACATGGCACGTGGTGCTCTGCAGTTTCCATGTCCGTTATTCCCAATGATGCCATTTGTCCACTCACGATACACTGTCACCACAGCAGCACGCGAACAGTTCACAAACTGCGCTGTTTGAGAAATACCGCCGCCCTTGGTCCGAAAGCCAATAATCATCCCTTTTTGCAACTGAAAAACGGTGCATTTTTTGCGGACGCAAAACGGACACGTTTGTGTGAAACTAGCCTAAATGTATCTGATATAACAAGTTCCACTTACCTTGATTTATCCGGGAACTTTCGTCTATTGCAAGCTGCAAGAGTTCTCGGTAACTCATTGTTCCTTGTTGCAGGCGGCTTGATGTTTAAATTCAGGAACAATGGAAAAACGGGATTCCTCAAATAAGAGGGAATCTACCACGATGTTCAGAAGTTGCACTGGTGTTTAAGTGCCCTGAACAGATGATGTAGTAGTCGCTTTGTAGCACAAATTTGCTCTTTGAAAAACCAAGTGAAGTTTCAGCATCAGCATCAACTCGAGATATGGCACTGATGTGACCGCGCTTGGGGTCCTTAGAACTTCACGCCATTGTGATGTCACTGCTATAGATGCCACACCCTCCATTGTTCTGATGACATCACTGCCTGCAGTGATGTCATAATGCTTACGGTATGTCATAAACGGTCCCCTGCTCTGCATTATACCAATCACTGCAGCAAAGCCTCCAAATAAAAAAATAAATATATATTACATTTTTTTATATTTACATATTGCAGCTGAAAATCTCTAATATTTGTTTAGTAAATGTTTCTCTATAATTGTTTAGTAAATGTTGTAGCACACAATTCATCTAAGTAAAAGTCTTAGTAAGTCTTAGAGACTTAGTCTTAGTAAGTCTTAGTCTCAGTGTAATTTGTACTTCCAGATAGTGCAGCTTAATTTCGCTGATTGTGACCCCAGTGATCAGATTTAATCTGTGATGGAACTTGAGAAGTGTTGAATTCCCCTGCAGCGCCACCACAGGAGAAACTAAGCATTACACAGTGAAATCAATAAGAGACTTGTCCTTTCTTAACTTAGAATTCCCCAATAGGGTATTTACAATGGGTTTCTTATACCAGACAACCTCTTTAGGTTATAAAGGATTCTTATTTACTCCAGAACCATCTAGTTTTAGAAAAATAAAGTTACATTTCCACCTCTCCATTGTGGTAATCTGTTACTAAGACTTTTACTTAGATGAATTGTGTGCTACAACATTTACTAAACAATTATAGAGAAACATTTACTAAACAAATATTAGAGATTTTCAGCTGCAATATGTAAATATAAAAAAATTTAATATATATTTATGTTTTTTATTTGGAGGCTTTGCTGCAGTGATTGGTATAATGCAGAGCAGGGGACCGTTTATGACATACCGTAAGCATTATGACATCACTGCAGGCAGTGATGTCATCAGAACAATGGAGGGTGTGGCATCTATAGCAGTGACATCACAATGGCGTGAAGTTCTAAGGACCCCAAGCGCGGTCACATCAGTGCCATATCTCGAGTTGATGCTGATGCTGAAACTTCACTTGGTTTTTCAAAGAGCGAATTTGTGCTACAAAGCGACTACTACATCATCTGTTCAGGGCACTTAAACACCAGTGCAACTTCTGAACATCGTGGTAGATTCCCTCTTATTTGAGGAATCCCGTTTTTCCATTGTTCCTGAATTTAAACATCAAGCCGCCTGCTACAAGGAACAATGAGTTACCGAGAACTCTTGCAGCTTGCAATAGACGAAAGTTCCCGGATAAATCAAGGTAAGTGGAACTAGTTATATCAGATACATTTAGACTAGTTTCACACAAACGTGTCCGTTTTGCGTCCGCAAAAAATGCACCGTTTTTCAGTTGCAAAAAGGGATGATTATTGGCTTTCGGACCAAGGGCGGCGGTATTTCTCAAACAGCGCAGTTTGTGAACTGTTCGCGTGCTGCTGTGGTGACAGTGTATCGTGAGTGGACAAATGGCATCATTGGGAATAACGGACATGGAAACTGCAGAGCACCACGTGCCATGTATTTGAGAGGTGAACGTTGGCTACCAGACGTGTGTCTAATACAACAGTTCAGCGAACCCGACTGCGTATGGGGCTCCGAACCCGACGGATGGTCACTGCTCCTATGTAACAAAGGTGCATCAGAAAAAATGGCTTCAATTTGCACGGCAGTATTGGTCTCAGAGCACCGATGATTGGCAAAGGGTTGTCTTCTCCGATAAATCACGTTTTCTGCTTCATCGAAAGGATGGACTTTACAACCATTGCTGGAAAAAGCTGGCGGCGACGTCAGCGCCTGGGGTATTTTTCCATGGCATTCTTCTGGGCCACTCATCCATATGGAAGGCTCTGAACCGATTTAGATATGAATCCATCGTTACAGATCACATCCACCATACATGCTGATTGTCTTCCCTGGAGCAAATGGAATCTTAAAGCAAGACAATGCGACATGTCACACGACTATAAATGCCCGACAGTGGTTGGAAGAGCACGACCAAGACTTCCAAGTACTTCCCTGGCCCCCTATTTCTCCAGACTTGAACCCAATTGAGCATCTGTGGGACCACGTCAATCGTGTTGTTCGCTTTATGGATCCTCCCCCACGCACCCTCCAGTAAATGTGGGATGTATGGAGTCAGCGAGGCTCCACATATGAGACCACTGACCAGCACCTTATTGAGTCACTCCCAGCCCGTCTACTGCTGTCCGTGCTGCACACGCCGGTTACTCTGGATATTAGTAGTAGCTATAATAATGTGACTCGACTGTGTATATATTCATAGTATCAAAACGGTTGTCCAAGATAAGAAAAACATGGGAGCTTTCCTCTAGAAAGAAGGCCACGCGAGTCCATAGGAAATGTCTGGTATTGATCTTTTTTCCCATTTTTTCTGTACATAATTAATATATGTTATACACATTGTTTCACATCTAGGCATTGCTGATGGAAGATTAAGATCTGGACATAGAAGGCGTCAGAGTGTGGAGCAGGATGAAGACCATGACAATGTCCCTGACAGGAGACGAAGACGTGGTCAAGTTCCACCGCGCCGTAGGTTGCAGCAAGACGGAGCGGACAGAAGCCGGTCCCCATTACGATCTGAGCCAATAGAACAGTCTGAAACGACAAGTGGCCGTCGTATTAATAGTGCGACCGAGCTCAGAATTTCTGGAGAATCCCAGCCTGCGTCTACTCCATCAACTACTCAGGAGAGATCCGAAAGGCTGGAGGAACCAACACAAGACCCCAGCACCAGTGAGCCGCTACCAAACCTGCAGCCATCCAGAGAAGGAAGCAGATCTCCTCAGCAAACATCTAACAGGCTGGTGGAGCCAACACCAAGCACCAGTCAGCTGCTTCCCAACCAACAGTCGACAACAGAGACCACAGACAGCAGACCTGTGCAGAGAAGACAACGTCGGCGAGGCAGGAGAGGCAGGCAGATTGATAGACTCCCATCTCGAACTTTTACTGAAAACGAAGACATCCAGTCCTGCACTATATGCCTAGAGGACTATGAGATTGGAGAGCAAGTCACCGTTCTGCCATGTTCTCACATATTCCATCTGCCTTGTATTGCACATTGGATCCCGACAAATCCACGCTGTCCCTTGTGCCGCGTCCATGCCTTTCAAAGAAAGAGCAGGAGATAAGTACCAACAGCTGTGGTACAGAAGAAACACCAGCAGTACAGATATGATCACTGACATCTATAGTATTTTTGTGAAATCATGGCTGGAGCTTCGGCACCAGTATATTGCTGAGTGATTATCGTCTGGTCTGATTATTTTTTGTTTTGTCTACAGTACCACCTAGTCTTCTTCATCATCTTCACCTTGGACGCCAGAATCTCAATCTGCACAGAGACCTAATAATAAAAGATCCCTGATGCCGTTTCCCAGAATCCATTTATGTGATACTGGAATTTCCCTTCGGGGATTAATAAAGTTATCTTATCTTATTTTATGCCTGGGACTCCCTTCTATCTTGGATATTTCATATTCCATCTCGGTTGGATTGGCGTTTCGACTACTACTACATTTTGGCCTAAGACTTACATTACGCCTTAAAACTGGTGAGAATGGTGGTGTTCCCATGTTTACATAGGAGCAATGTAGGCCCCAAGATTACAATATTTAGGGTGATTGATATATATTGTAAAAATAAAAAGCACAGAAAAATTACTCTTTTTTTAGGGTATGTTCACAAAAGAAGTGCAAGTCACTTCTTGGGCCGCTTTTGGAGCCGTTTTTCCTAGACAATATTGAAAACAGCTCCAAAAACGGCCGTAAAAAAACGCTGAATACCTTGAAAACAGCTCTGTATTTTCAGATATTTTTGAGTTTGCGTGTGAACATACCCTAATTTCCATCAATGTACAAATTAATAGAAATTAATTACTAACATATACACCATCCAGACATAACATTAAAACCACCTGCCTTGTGTAGTCCTCCTCGTGCTGCCATAATAGCTCTGACCCGTTGGGACATGGATTTCAGAAGATCTTTAAAAGTGTTCTGTGGTATCTGGCACCAAGACGTTAGCAGATCCTTTAACCCCTTCCTGCTCCTTGACGTTCTATTCCATCATGTTATGGCAACAGGAGGCCTAACAATGGCCTCCGGGTTTGTCATCTACGGAAGTCTAGTTTGTCCTGCCTTAGGTTTGCTGTCAGTGTATTAGAATAGCGATCAGGGATTCCTGACTTCAAGTCACCTAGTGAGACAAAAAAAAAACAGTTGTAAAAAAAACAACTTTTTTCAATATTAAGTCCTTTATTTAAAAAAACAAATTGTTAATTAATAACTATTTAGTGTGGTATAACCATCTGCCTTACACCACATTTTCTGTAATTTTTTGTTTTTCACTGAATGTATCAACCAAATTTTACCACTAACATAAAGTTCAATGTGTCACCAGAAAACAGTCTCAGAATCACTTGGATAAATAAAGGCATTCCAAAGTTATTACCACATAAAGTGACACATGTCATAGTTACATAGTTACATAGTTAGTACGGCTGAAAAAGACACATGTCCATCAAGTTCAACCAAGGGACGGGAAAAGGGAAGGAAAAAATTTCTACACGTAGGAGCTAATACTTTTTTGTTCTAGGAAATTATCTAACCCTTTTTTAAAGCCATCTACTGTCCCTGCAGTGACCAGCTCCTGCGGTAGGCTATTCCATAGATTCACAGCTCTCACAGTAAAGAAGGCTTGTCGCCTCTGCAGGTTGAACCTTTTTTTCTCCAGACGGAGGGAGTGCCCCCTTGTTTTTTGAGGGGGTTTTACATGGAACAGAATTTCACCATATTTTTTGTATGTGCCATTAATATATTTATATAAATTAATCATGTCCCCCCTTAGTCGTCTTTTTTCAAGGCTAAATAGGTTTAATTCTTTTAATCTTTCCTCATAACTTAAATTCTCCATGCCCCTAATTAGCTTCGTTGCTCTTCTTTGTATTTTTTCCAACTCCAGGGCATCCTTTCTATGAACTGGAGCCCAGAACTGAACTGCATATTCTAGATGAGGCCTCACTAATGCTTTGTAAAGTGGCAATATTACATCCCTGTCCCGTGAGTCCATGCCTCTTTTAATACACGACAATATCCTGCTGGCCTTTGAAGCAGCTGATTGACACTGCATGCTGTTATTTAGTTTATGATTTACAAGTACACCCAGATCCTTCTCATCAAGTGACTCCCCCAGTGTAGCTCCCCCTAGGACATATGATGCTTGCAGGTTGTTCGTACCCAGATGCATAACTTTACATTTATCTACATTAAACTTCATCTGCCAAGTGGATGCCCAAACACTTAGTTTGTTTAAATCTGCCTGCAATTCATGAACATCTTCCATATACTGAACTATATTACATAGCTTGGTGTCATCTGCAAACATAGAAATAGTGCTATTAATCCCCTGCTCTATATCATTAATAAATAAGTTGAATAATAGTGGTCACAGCACTGAACCCTGGGGTACACCACTTATAACCGGGGACCATTCAGAGAAGGAATCATTGACCACAACTCTCTGGATAAGGTCCTTGAGCCAATTCTCAATCCAATTACAAACTATATTTTCTAAACCTATAGTCCTTAATTTACCCATTAGGCGTCTATGGGGGACAGTGTCAAATGCCTTTGCAAAGTCCAAAAACACTAAATCCACAGCGGCCCCTGTGTCTAGGCTTCTGCTCACCTCTTCATATAAACACTATATCCACAGCGGCCCCTCTGTCTAGGCTTCTGCTCACCTCTTCATATAAACACTATATCCACAGTGGCCCCTGTGTCTAGACTTCTGCTCACCTCTTCATAAAAACAGATTAGGTTAGTTTGACAACTTCTGTCCTTAGTAAAACCGTGCTGGCTGTCACTTATAATGCTATTTTTTGTCACATAATCCTGTATATAGTCCCTCAATAGCCCCTCAAACATTTTCCCCACGATGGATGTTAAGCTTACTGGTCTATAATTACCCGGGGAAGACCTAGAGCCCTTTTTGAAAATAGGCACCACATTTGCGCTGCACCAGTCCCTTGGCACTATACCAGTCACTAGAGATTCTCTGAATATTATGAAAAGGGGGACAGAAATAACTGAACTAAGCTCTTTAAGAATTCTAGGGTGTATCCCATCTGGTCCCGGGGCCTTGTGCACATTTATTTTATTTAATTTAGCTTGGACCATCTCTACATTCATCCAATTCCGTATATCAACTGATATATTAACAGCACTGGCAGCGGCTACATCAGCTGCTCTTTCTTCAGTTGTATATACAGAGCTAAAGAACCCATTTAGTAACTCTGCCTTCTCTTGATCCCCTGTGATCAACTCCCCATTACCATTATCTAGGGGTCCTACATGTTCAGACCTTGGCTTTTTAGCATTTATATACTTGAAGAATTTTTTGGGATTTGTTTTACTATCCTTGGCCACCTGCCTTTCATTTTGTATTTTTGCTAATTTTATTACATTTTTACAGATTTTATTAAGCTCTTTATATTTTACAAAGGCTTCAGACGTACCCTCAGATTTGTATTTTTTAAATGCCCTTTTTTTGTCATGTATTGCCCCTTTCACAGAAGGTGTAAGCCATGTGGGGTTTAATTTGAGTCGTTTATACTTGTTACCTATAGGAATACATTTTGCACTATAATAACCCAAAGTAGATTTGAAAATCTCCCATTTATCATTTGTCCCATTATTTGACATTAGTTCTTCCCAGTCTATATCCTGAATTGCCGCCTTCATCCTGGGGAAATTGGCTTTCTTAAAATTAAATGTTTTTGCCCTCCCAGCCTGTGTTTGTTTTTTACAGTATAGGTAAATGTAACTATATTGTGATCACTGTTACCGAGGTTTTCACGAACATTGACGTTCCCAACAAGATCTGCATTATTAGAAATGACCAGATCCAACAGAGCTTCACCTCTAGTTGGGTCTTCCACAAACTGGCCCATAAAATTTTCCTGCAACAGGTTGAGAAAATGTCTCCCCTTAGATAATGTCAGATTAGACAAATGGGCTCTGAGCCTTAAGGCCCAACCTAGGCTTCGTCATTAAGGGGTTAAGTCCTGTAAGTTGTGAGTAGGGGTCTCCATGGATTGGATTTGTTTTTCCAGCACATCTCACAGATGATTGATTGAATTAAGAATATGGAGGCCAGGTCAACACCTTGAACTCTTTGCCATGTTCCTCACATCAGTCCTGAACGATTTTTGCAGTGTGGCTGGGGCATTATCCTGCTGTAAGACAGCACTGACATTAAAGAATACCTTTACCATGAAGAGGTGGATTTGTCTGTAGCAATGTTTAGGTAGGTGGTCTGTGACAAAAAACAGTATGGGAATATCAAAATAACCACCATAAATTCCCCATAGAAAATTGTGCCATAATCTGTCAAATCAGATGAAATTCTAGTGTTGGGTCCCAGTGACTCCAACTGAGGGGCTTGCATTTAAAAAAAATCATTATTAGTTTTTAGCATTGGATAAAGCAAAGGAGAAACAACAGGAACCTCTCAGAGGAACCTCTCAGAGAGCGGCGCTGTGCTCCGTATACTGCACGAGCAGTAGTACAGCGAGTACATAGAGTACAGCGGGGCCGATCATATGACGAAGAGTCGTGTCGTCACCAAAGAAGACTGTACAACTAGACTTCCGGTTCCTCATCAGCGCTATAAAAATCTATGAAAATCTCAGAAACAGCACCAAGGGGGACGGGAATGTATATTAGCGAGTTTACTCACATGTAGCATCTATGGCCAGGGGCCGTCGGTTCCACTCACCTCCTGACGCCCACAGCCATGGATCTGTGAGCGCTGGTCCCCATCTCACTTCCGCTCCGGTCCGCCAGTGTGACGAATGGAAGACAGCATTTAACACCCGTGACGGGCACTACAAATACGTAGTGATGCCCTTCGGACTGTGTAACGCTCCCGCAGTGTTTCAGGAACTCGTTAATGATATCTTCCGAGATCTCCTCTATATCTGTGTTGTTGTTTATCTCGATGATATTTTGATTTTCTCCCCAAGCTGATATTTATACGCCAAGCTGGAGAAGTGCGTCTTTGAGAGGAGTTCTCTGCACTTCCTGGGCTACATCATATCGGATCAAGGTCTCAAGATGGATCCTGAGAAAGTGAGAGCTGTCCTGGAGTGGCCACGTCCTCAAGGTCTGAGGTCCATACAGCGTTTCCTGGGATTTGCCAATTTCTACCGGCAGTTTATCCCAAACGTCTCATCGCTGACATCTCCTATTTCCACCCTTACCAAGAACGATGTGAACGCCAAGGTGTGGACCCCAGAGGCAGAGTCCACATTTTTTAGTCTCAAAAAAGCCTTTACTTCTGCCTCAATCCTCTATCATCCTGACGTATATATACAGTTTTCTTTGGAGGTGGACGCCTTTTATGTTGGTGCAGGCGCACTTCTGTTCCAGAGGAGCCCCAAAGGAAAGGCAGTAGTATGTGGCTACTACTCGAGACTTTTTTCTTCTGCAGAGCGCATTTACTCTGTTGGGGATCAGGAGCTACTGGCCATCAAATTGGCTCTGGAGAAGTAGAGCCATCTGCTGGAGGGCGCAGCTCACCCCATCCTAATCTACACCGACCACATGAACCTCACCTACCTTCAGTCCGCTCAACGACTAAATCCCTGTCACGCAGAGTGGCCGCTGACAGGAATGTGAGGGCCGATGCCCTGTCCAGGTCATTTGAAACGGATAACACGGTGGAGTCTCTTCAAACTATTATAGACCTGTCCTGCATTATCACTGCCAATCCTTTGCAGGTTAGAGACATCCCTCCGGGGAGGACTTTTGTTCGATTAGCAGGCAGGAGAAGAATTCTCCGATGGGGACACAGTTCTAAACTGGCTGGGCACCCTGGTGTTTGTAAAACCCGAGACCTGATTGCTCGTCACTTTTGGTGGCCCACGCTGCCCAAGGATGTTGTGGACTTTGTCTCTTCTTGCACGGTGTGTGCTTCTAACAAGGTTACTAATTCCAAGCCTGCCGGCCTCCATCAACCTGTGCCTATACCCAATGCCACCTTGCAGCACATTGTGATGGACTTTGTCACTGACCTTCCTCCCTCAGCAGGATGCAACACTGTCTGGGTGGTGGTGGACCGGTTCTCGAAGATGGCACAATTTATCCCGCTGACCGGCCTACCTTCTGTTCCCCGAATGGCGAATCTCTTCATCCAGCACATCTACCGCTTGCATGGCTTGCCCTTCACATTGTGTCTGATCGGGGGTTTCAGTTTACCTCGAGGTTCTGGAGGGCTCTCTGTAAACTCCTGGATGTGATATTGGACTTTTCCACAGCCTATCACCCCCGGTCCAATGGGCAAGTCGAGAGGATCAACCAGATCATGGAGAATTATCTCCGTCACTTCATTTCCTTACAGCATGATAACTGGGTACAGCTTCTTCCTTGAGCCGAGTTCTCGTACAACAACCACACAAGCGAGTCCACCACTTCCACTCCGTTTTACATTGTATACGGTCAACATCCTAGAGTCCCTCTTCCAGTGTCTACTACTTCTCAGGTACCCGCTGCTGACTCTGCATTTGGGGACTTCCTGTAAATTTGGCAACAGATCCGGGCATGAAGCGAAAAGCGGATACAAGAAGAGAGCCGCCGCAGTATCTTCCAAGTACCAAAGTCTGGCTGTCCTCATGGAACATTCGTTTGAGGGTGCCTTCATACAAGTTTGCTCCCAGGTTTCTCTGTCCTTTTGAGATTCGGCAACAGATTAACCCTGTCTCCTATAAACTGCTGCTGCCTCCTACCCTCAGAATCCCCAACTCCTTTCATGTGTCCCTCCTGAAACCAGTGGTCCTGAACTGCTACAGCAAGACTTCCTGTTCCACAACTGCTCCCAGCGGTTCTTCTGATGTGTTCGAGGTGAGGGAGATCCTGGACTGCAAGAGGGTAGGAGGAAGGACTTTCTATTTGGTGGACTGGAGAGGCTTTAGTCCTGAGGAGAGGTCCTGGGAGCCGGAGGAGAACCTTGATGCCTCTGCTCTTAAAAAGCTCCTCTCGCTCTAGTCCCAAGAAGAGGGGGCGTAAGAGGGGGGATACTGTAGCGTCCAGGGCCATCGGGTCCACTCACCTGACGCCCGCAGCCATGGATCTGTGAGCGCTGGTTCTCATCTCCTTCCCAGGAGACGCCAGCGCTCACTTCTGCTACGATCTGCTCTGTCCCGTAGGGTGCGCGCGCACGCTCGTGCCCTCTCTTAAAGGGCCAGCGCACGCACATGTAGGAAATCACCATCATCAACACACATGATTTCCTGGACTATAAGAAGGGCCCAACCCATCTGATCCTTGCCTGAGCATTGTTAGTATACCCCAAGTCTGTCTTTCACTTCAGAGACTGTGCATGCGTGCACACAGCTCTATGCCCTGGCTGTTGCTAACAGCCATGGGCACTGGGCAGAATGTCAGGGGTCAATCTTTTGGCCCCTGAACATGTGATCGCTGTGACAACCAATCACAGCGATCACATGCATTTCTGCATAGAAAACAGTGTGCACTCGATCGCGTGCACACAGCCCTGTGCCCACGCTGTTACCAACAGCTCTGGGCACTGGGCAGAGTATCAGGGACCAATCTGATGGTCCCTGAACATGTGGTCACTGTGAAAACCTATCACAGCGACCACATTTGTTTTATTTTGACTTTTCTGGCAGTAAATCTCCTGCCTCTTTTCTTCTCCTCAAACATTGTTTCAGTTTGAGGAGAAGAAGAGACTCGGGAGAATTGCTGCCAGAAGAATACAGTTACAGTTACAAAAAAATACAGTTAGACTCATAAAACATTCTCTGTATAGATAGATTTCTATCTATCTATACAATCTATCTATCCATCTATCTTTTTTTCTATCTACCTTTCTTTCTTTTATTCTATTAGAATAGGCAGGTAGGGAGTATATAATTATATATATATCCACATATATATATAATATATATAGCAATAGCGATTTATTTTTTGTTAGCGGTAGTGTAGATATATATAGCAGTTACAGAACCGATAAAAACACAGGGACATATACAAAAACACCGAAAAAGGCCATACTTACAAATGGACACAGCCAGGCCAGAAATGCTGATGAAAGGGCGAGCAGGTGCTTTAAATAATAATAGCCACTCCCACTAGTCTTGAGGGGAGTGGTGTGTGGTGCATGGGATGTGTAGTAAGAAATAATAAATGAATAGTGTGTGTGCAAGTGTAATACTATAAGTGAAATATAGGGGGCAGTAATAAATGAAGTGCCTCAATAGAAATAAATGGATAATGGGGTGCAAGTGAGTGAAACATGGAGGGATAGTGTGTACGTCATGAGGCACAACGTGTATAGCCAGGTAGAAGCCTATTTGTGACGCCTTGATAATTCATAGAGCGGGCTACCCTGCTTGCTATGCCAAACAACAACACACCATGCTCTCCCAGCATCAAAGACCCGGCTGTGTCCAAGAGAAGCGAATATACATAATAATGAAAAATACCTGGGGTATTGGTAATCATTTTGGCCAAAAGGACGCAAGCTCGCAATCCACGACAAGGATCCCCAGACTTGCGAGTTCATTTATTATTTCTTACTACACATCCCATGCACCACACACCACTCCCCTCAAGACTAGTGGGAGTGGCTATTATTATTTAAAGCACCTGCTCGCCCTTTCATCAGCATTTCTGGCCTGGCTGTGTCCATTTGTAAGTATGGCCTTTTTCGGTGTTTTTATATATAGCAGTTAGTTTGTGTGTTTTATAGAAAAAAAAATAATAATTTGTTTAGTTAGTGTTAGTTACGTTATGGCGAGGAAGTTGTTTAGCGCCAAGGAGGCATACGCCATGCTGTGGTCTGAGTCGGAGACCGCATCAGAGATGGCGTCCGAGATGGAACCTGTTTTAGGTAGTGACGATGACAGCGTCACTTCAGGTTCATCTTCAGGGAACGTTGTCCCTGATGCAGTTGAAACTCCAGAACATGAAAGCGCAGGGCCAAGTAGCGCTGTAGCACAGGACAGCCTGGTCCCTTCAGTCCAGGCTCTTGTATGGGCACCTGCCCCATCTTTTGGGCCTAGAATCCACGGATTTACTGCCACTCCTGGCATAACCGTGGACAATACAAATTTTGTCCAAATGGATTACTTCCATTTATTTATAACCGACGACATCCTAAATCAGATTGTCCACGAAACAAATTTATATGCCACGCAATATATAAGGCAGAAACCTTCATCCACCCATGCCAGAGATTGGACGCCCACCAATTAGCAGGAATTAAAAAAATTTTTGGGGCTCACCCTAAATATGGGTATTGTCAAAAAGCCCTCCATTAGGTCTTACTGGTCAACAAGACCCGCCCAAGCCACCCCAGTATATTCTGCAGTAATGCCCAGGTCTCGTTATGAGACAATAATGAGGTTCCTCCACTTCAATGACAACGCACAGGCCCCCCCAAGTACCGATGCAAACCGGGATCGGTTGTTCAAAATAAGACCGCTAGTAAATTCCCTGAATAATTTATTTCTGCAACTCTACACCCCTGAGCAGAATGTAAGTGTGGACGAATCCCTCCTCAACTTTCATGGCAGACTTAGCTTTCGCCAATATCTACCTTCCAAAAGGGCAAGATATGGCGTTAAGCTCTACAAACTGTGTGAAAGCGGGTCAGGATATACCACCGCCTTCAGGATTTATGAAGTGCGGGACCGCTCAATAAATGTTCCTGGATGCCCCCCTGATCTTTCCACCAGCAGTAAGATCGTGTGGGAGATAATGCAGCCTCTGCTTCACCAGGGGTACCACCTGTACTGTGATCATTTTTATTCCAGTGTGCCCGTTTAGGCATTTGCATGCTGCAAGGACTGGGGCATGTGGTACCATGCGCAAAAACAGAATTGGTTTTCCACAGCAATTAGTGGGGAAGCGCATGGTAAAGGGGGTCTCCTGTGCTTATGCATCTGAAGAATTGCTGGCGGTCAATTTCAGGGATCGCAAAGATGTGTATGTGCTAAGCACGATTCATACCGCAGGAACAGTGGCAGTGAGGGAAAGAGGGGCAACATCGGACAAGCACAAACCAGTGATCGGGTCCGAATATAACAAGTACATGGGGGGGTGGATTTAAGCGACCAGGTTTTACAGCCCTATTTAGTAAAACGCCAAACTAAAACCTGGTACAAAAAAGTGGCCATTTATCTGTTACAGGTGGCAAATCCACAACTCATTTGTGCTCTACAAAAAAAACAGAGGCAGAGACACATACCTGGATTTCCAGGAGAAAATTATTGAGGGCCTCATTTTTGATGTTCAGGACACCCGAGAATGCCCCCAGTCTGAGGATGTCACGCGACTGACTGAAAGACACTTCATCAGTCGGATTCCCCCAACACCAACCAGAAGCAACCCCCAGAAAAAGTGCCGCGTCTGCAGAAAAGACCGGCACCGCAAAGATTCCCGATATTTCTGTCCCTCATGTCCCTTACAACCAGGCCTGGGCATTGAGCCATGTTTTAAAAAATACCACACTGTTCTGCATTATTAGATTTTAGTTAATTCGTTGAAAATATATTTGCCCTACATTACGTTTTTATTTTTCCCCTGATTTTACTCCAAGGCTGGGGGAGGGAATGGGTGGGGGGTGGATGTCATGTTTGCATGTTCTCTAAAGTTCATCTGCTGGAGAGCTCCATTTGCATAAACCTGCAATTTCTTATTTTAGAAAACCCAAAAAAATAAATTCCCATTCTACCCCTAGATGAATATTTTGGGATTTCTGCTTCAAGAGCAGATATTTTGGACGTGTTATAGAAACTCTGTTGAGTTTTGTAAAACCAGCTTTGAAAAAAAGTTATTTGTGAAATAATCTTCTTCTATCGTCCGCCCTCCTACTTCTCTATGTGATAATAAGACACACATATTTGGTATCCCCATGCACAGGAGAAGTGGCAGAAAGTGAAAGGAGATTATTTTTGTCCGTGGTCTATGCCGTGTGTGAAAAATGCTGGTATAAACTGACGTATTTGCTAAAAAATTGCTAATTTTATTTTGATCCATCTTATTCAAGAAACTTTCAGAAGAAAACTGGACAGTCTAAAAATATGATAAACCCCTTGAAGGAAACCTTGTGGGGTCTACTTGTGTGAATGAAGTCATTTATGGGGTGATTCTAATGTTTCAGCAGCATTAGGCCCCCCAGAAAACAGTATGCGGCTATAAAGTCAAGTGCAGAATTCCTGGACCAAAAAGCCTCCTTTTATGCCAAGCCCTGGCACATGCCCGCACAGTGAATAAGGCACACATATTTGGTATCCCCATGCACAGGAGAAGTGGCAGAATGTGAAAGGAGATTAATTTTGTCTGTGGTTCATTTTGTGTGGGAAAAAGCTATCATAAACTGACGCAATTGCTAAATTCTTGCATTTTTTTCCAATTTTGCCCACTTTAGAGAAAGAAATAAAAATGATATATACTGACAAATGCCACTAAAACAAAGCCCTATCTGTCCTTTAAGAAGAGTGTAAAATTCAAAGATGAACTTTATTCACCTGCAGAGTTATAGTCATCTAAAGAAGCGCAAAGCAAAATTGTCAAATTTGCTCTGGTCATTTAGCTGTAAAACAGCCTAGTCCTTAACCGGTTAAAGGTCTGTGTCCATACATACTGACAGTTTCCAATCATCGCTGACGAAATGCCTTCGTCCGGGGGTGGCGTCTCTCCAGTGGGACCCTCCATTTACATGCACAGCATTCAATCAGGCATGATAGGGGCGTTACTCATCCAGGCAATGTGTTAGCTCGTACTGGCGTCATGCGCCAGGTCTAAAGATGGCCGACGGCACACTCCTGGCCACGCGTCATCCAGGCGGGCGGGGGATCGACGACGTCTGACGTCGCGAAGCCCCGCCCACTGGGATATAGACGCACGAGCAACGAGATAGCCCAGTCACTCCCCCTGGCGTAAGCGCACAGCTGTACATGCCTGGATATATAGGTGGGTATGGATACAGATTAGCCTGACTGGACGATGTCGCAACAAAAGACATAGTATTGATTTATACATTGGATGAAGTACCAAACTGACAGTATGGCGATGGCGTTATGAACTATAATTCTATCATCGGTCATGGTTATATGTCAAGCACATCATTGAGAAATAAATGCATAAAAATAAATAGAGTGAAAATATATATATATTATGTATGATGGTGATATGAAATAAAGTGACCCGAAATTGGTAAAACATTATATGTTGTATGTTTTTATGTGTGATAAAAAAGTGAGTAGAACCTATGTATAAAATTGGTTATGTGAATTCATATAGTATAAGTGTACACAAAACTATGTATATACAAAAAAATATAACTATATATCATGAAAAATATAAAATCTATATATATTAAGTGACATGTATAGATATGCATATTTAGACATATAAATAAATATGCAAGTGCAAAAACGAATAAAAATATAAATAGAAGAGAAATGACATTAGTGAAGAAAAAAGTATACGTACATGGTACAGAAAGATATTCCAAACATGACTGTGTGTGTGACTAAAAGGTGAAAAGCGTGTAACCAATGTGGAAACAAAGAATAATAGAAATATATACAACAGATGCATAAAATATACGCATGTATAAGCTATATATAATAAAAATGGTCATAAAATACATTTAGTGCATTTAATCAAATAAATGTATATTTCTATGCAATCATATAACCAAAATGGATCAATATGCATATTATTGTTATATGAGTCATTATTCGCTATATTAGCCACATGTCTTCATAGAAATATTCCTACTTCCGAGGTCACCCAATAAAGTAGCGACACAACTATCTGTAGAGAAACTGAAAAATGGAGGGCAAATTAATAACAATACAAATTAAAATAAAATATATACAACGTACATTTATGTTATAAAGAGTGACCCACTGGAGGTCAATGGTCAGAGAAATGGAGCAAAATTCACATTTTCATTTAGTCCAAGTGGACGCAGAGTCCCCAGAGTCCAGATCCACTTTGATTCACACTGAGCCAGTTTTTTTTTATATATCACCTTTACGAATATTTGGTTCGATGCAATCAATGCCCCTAACTTTCAATTTCGTCGGGTCACATGCATGGTGTGTCTTAAAGTGTGTCTACAGCTTTTAAAGTTTCTAATGTTTCAATGGCCCCCGCTCCCATGATGTCTCTTACATGTTCTCTAACCCGGATCTTAAATTCTCTGGATGTGAGACCAATATATATTTTGGGGTATGGGCATGTAGCATAGTAAACTACTGCTTTTGTTGAACACGAAATTGAATGCGTAATGGTAAAGGTTTTCTTACCTGCTGAATAAGAAAAAGAGGTCGCCCTCTCAATGTTGGGGCACGCAACACAACTTCCACATGCTCTACAGCCCCATTTTGGGTACCAAATGGGAACTTCAAGTCATTACGTTGATAGTAGCTCTTGACAAGATAGTCTTTGAGGTTTTGTGATCGTCTCGCAGAGATACTTGGGTACTTGGTGATATCTTTTTCTATTGTGGGGTCTGTGAGTAAAATGGGCCAAAATTGTTTAATTATTCCCTTCATTTGAAACCAGCGTGATTGGTAGTTTGTTGTAAATCTTACCTGTACTTCAGACTGGCTTTTCGGTTTAGGGAATAAAAGATTCTCTCTCGGAGTACTTTTGGCACGATAGTACGCTTTTTTGATCGATCTTTTGCTATATCCGCGGGCCAGAAAACGATTAGTGAGGTCATAGGCTTGTTTTTCAAAGACCTCTATAGAGAAACAAATCCTTCTGATCCTGAAGAATTGGCCTGTTGGTACTGCCCATATAGTCTGTTTGGGGTGAGAAGAAGAAGCATGAAGAAAAGAGTTTACCGCAGTGGTTTTACGGAATACATCAGTTTGGAGGAAACCATTAGAGTCCCGTAATAGTTTAATGTCCAAAAATTCTGCTTGATGTTTATTAGAATGATAGGTTAACTTGATATTGAAGTCATTTTTGTTCAAGTCATGTATAAAAGTGGCAAGTGATGCCGGCGTATCTTTCCAGATGAGCAGGATGTCATCAATGTATCGGGACAAAAAAATATGACCTGGTCCATTGAGACACCCTGCCCACCCTGGAAAAGATCCCTCTCCCACAGCCCGAGGAACAAATTGGCATATGAGGGTGCACAGGCCGCCCCCATTGCCGTTCCCTGGAGCTGTAGGTAGAAAGACCAGTTAAAAATGAAAAAGTTGTGAATAAGGGCGAATTCAAGTAAGGTAAGTATAAACTTAGAGAAATTAGTTTCCATGTTTCCTGTGTTGAGAAAGAATTCAGCTGCTTTGAGTCCGTCAGCATGACGTATACTGGTGTATAGCGACTCAACGTCGCAAGTGACTGACAACATATCATCCTCTATATTGATTCCGTCAACCCTTTGCAGAAGATCTGCTGTGTCTCGTACGTATGATGGTAAGCACTCGACAAATCCCTTTAAATTATAGTCAATAAAGTTACAGTTTTTTTCTGTCATATTACCCCTACCTGATATGATGGGCCTTCCTGGAGGAATCTTAGAGTCTTTATGGACTTTAGGTAGTAAGTAGAGGGTTTGGATTGTCGGTTCAACTGGTGTAAGTGCTTTGTAAAGCTCCTTTGTGATGGTGTTGTCAAATAGGGCTTTATTCAATATTTTTAGAGTAAATACAGATAGACCTACAAAATTATTATAATCCCCAGACCTCCCTAAACAAAAACAGACCCCTAAATAATTACAGACCCCAGATCAGACCCCTAAAGAAATGCAGACCCCAGACCAGACCCCTAAATAAATACAGACCCCAGACCAGACCGCTAAATAAATGCAGACCCCAGACCAGACCCCTAAATAAATGCAGACCCCAGACCAGACCCCTAAATAAATACAGACCAAAGACTAGACCCCTAAATGAATACAGACCCCAGACCAGACCCCTAAATAAATACAGACCCCAGACTACACCCCTATATAAATACTGACCCAAGAATATGCCCCTAAATCAATGCAGACCGCAGAACAGACCCCTAAACAAATACAGACCCCAGACTGGACCCCTAAATAAATGCAGACCCCTGACTAGACCTCTAAATAAATGCAGACCCCAGACTAGACCCCTAAATAAATACAGACCCCAGACCAGACTCCTAAATAAATACAGACCCCAGACTAGACCCCTAAATAAATGCAGACCCCAGACTAGACACCTAAATCAATGGAGACCCCAGACCAGACACCTAAATCAATGTAGACCACAGACCAGACCACTAAATAATTACAGACCCCAGACCATATCCCTAAATGAATTCAGACTACAGACCTAACCCCTAAATAAATACAGACCCCAGACTAGACCTCTAAATAAATGCAGACCCCTAAATAAATACAGACCCCAGACCCCTAACAAAATACAGACCCCAGACCAGACCCCTAAATAAATACAGACCCCAGACTAGACCCCTTAATAAATACAGACCCCTAAATATAAACCCAGATTCTATATTTGTTTGGAGTCTTACTGGTGTTTCCGTTTATAATGTGGGGGTACATGTAAGCGGGGCGGAGTATATAAGGGGCATAGTCAGGGGGTATAATAATGGGGTAAAAAAAATAATAAATAATCCATAGATGTGTGTTACGCTGTGACACAATCCTTTCTGCACAGGCCGGTGTCGCACTGATAAATGGCGTCCTTTCTTATCCCCCGTTTGGTCCACACTCCGCACCTTTGCAGTTTGGGGAGTTTTGCTGTGAAGTGTTGTCCTGGTATAATACGGGCACCCTCGCTTCCAGCAGATATGTTTGGGCTCTCCCCTTCCTGGTTCCCTAATTTTAGAACCTTAATAATTCGCCACTTGAAACAGAAGAAATGTTCCCCTCGGGCACAACTGCATATTTTTTTATTTCCTGGCTTATTGGAGTCATAACTAATTTTATTTTTCATAGACGTAGTGGTATGAGGGCTGGTTTGTTGTGGGACGAGCTGTAGCGATTATTGGTACCATTTTGGGGTACATGCGACTTTTTGATCACCTTTTATCCTATTTTTTGGGAGGCCAGGTAAACAAAAAAACGCAATTCTGGCACAGATTTTTTAGTTTTTTTCATACAGTGTTCACCACGCGTTATAAACTACATGTTACCTTTATTCTGCGGGTCAGTACGATTCCGGCAATACCTAATTTATAGAACTTTTTTATGTTTTACAACTTTTTGCACAATAAAATTACTTTTGTAAAAAGAATGTATTTTTTCTGTCGCCAAGTTGTGAGAACCATAACGTTTTAATATTTTTGTCGCCGGAGCTGTACGAGGGCTTGTTTTTTGCGGGACGAGCTATAGTTTTTATAGGTACTATTTTTGGATACGGGCGAATTTTTGATCACTTTTTTATTCCAATATTTGTAGGGCAAAGTGACCAAAAAACAGAAACTCTGGTATAGTTTTTTACGGGTTTTTTTTTACGCTGTTCACCGCGTGCAATAAATAATATAATATTTTGATACCTCAGGTCGTTAGGGTCGCGGCGATGCCAAATACATATGGTTTATTATTTTTTTTCAATAATAAAGGACTTGATAAGAGAAAAAGGGCAATTGTGTTTTATTTTATTACTTGAAACTTTTATTGTTTTCAAACTTTTATTTTTTTCACTTTCTTTTACACTTTTTCATACTTTCTTTTACACTTTTTTTCAAGTCTCACTAGGGGACTTGAAGTTCCAACTGTCTGATGTTTTTTTTCTAATACATTGAACTACCTACGTAGTGCAATGTATTAGATCTGTCAGTTATTCACTGACAGCAAGCCAATTAGGCTTCCCCTTCTGGCGGGGCCTAATCGGCTTCCGTAATTGCAGAGCAGGAGGCCACTGTGTCTCCTGTTGCCATAGCAGCAGTCGCCAGTCCTGATTGCCTGTCAGAGCTGGTGATCTGCTAGTAACCACTACGATGCAGCAATCGCTTTCGATTGCTGCATCGAAGGGGTTAATGGCAGGGATCGGAGCTAGCTCCGGTTCCTGCCATTACAGGTGGATGTCCGCTGTAACATACAGCTGACTTCCACCACTGATGACGACGGATCAGCTCCTGAGCCGGCGCCATCTTGCCGGTGGCTACGGAAGCCAATCAGGCTCCGACGCCGGGCGGATCTTGACCGGCTTCCGTGCTAGGCAGACCGTAAGGCCAGTATTAGGCCTCCGGATGCCATTGCAGCCACCGGAACCCCGGCAATTTCATTGCTGGGGTTCCGATGAGCTGCAAACACCTTAAGTGCAGCACTCGCGTTTGAGCGCTGCACTTAAGGGGTTAATGGCGGGGATCAAAGCTAATTTCAGTCCCCGCCATTACAGCCGGATGTCAGCTGTAAGATACAGCTGAGATCCGGTGATGATGGCACAGACTCAGATTCAGAGACGGTGCCAAACATTTGGCGTATGGATACGGCAATTTGCGGGAAGTCATAGCTTTCCATGGCGTACCCATACGGCAAATGTCGGGAAGGGGTTAATGTAAGGATGTGTACACTTAATTGTGCAGCAACGCTTGTTGTCTCCATTCTATGTCAGTGTGGGAAGTAGATGTCCGGCCTTATGATTTTGTGATATGTGATAGACCCAGAATCCCAATCACCAAACCAAAGAATGCAAAATAAAGACACAAAACATTATAATTGGGTGTTAAATGATCAAAACTTTTATTATATTATATGACCAAACCCAAAATGGCAAACCTCCGACTCACGAAGAGTCACCCTCCAGCACGCAGGAAAGGAAAAACCCCCTGTGGGGGAAACCTCTATGGAAACCATGGCTGGAGGATTGCCCTTCCTCTGGGCTTAGAAGGTGCCAAAATATCATTTGTAGCAGAATTTGTACGTTTTCTCAGATTTTCAAGGAAAGACAATACAATGAACGAACAACATAAAACACATAAATCGGCTGATCTGGTTGGCTAGGCGGATGTCTCTCTACCTGGGCACTCATTAAAATAAATGGGCGATCCACGGATGAGACGGGTCCTCCAGATGCCTCCTTGTAGCACCTGTCTCTGCTCTGGCTAATAGAGGGGGATCTCCTGCTGGAATCCCCCCTCTATTACAGACAACCCGTATGAAGAGGATGGCATCACTGTGATGAAGAAGTGGTCTGGGGTGAAGGGTTTCCCTGCTAGAACCTCCAAATTACATCAGGTCGGTATTGGTGGGGAAGTCAAGCTCAAGGTCCTCAGTCCCATCCAATATGGCGCTGAATGTGGCAGTAAAACCTTCTAATATGGAATCTTCTTTATGTCATAAACATTTGTATTTATGACATCAGCACCTTCATCATCATTACTACAGGAATTTATTACCACTGCACAACTCATACATTGTGACGTCACCCACAGTGGTCTGAAGTGTTAACCCTTTAATGACTGGCAGTGTACTTACCACAGAGGCCATAAAGCTGAATAGAACATATCAGCGTCCATAAAGGAAAAGGGATAATGCAGGGAGCATCTCCGCACAAGAACTATCCATGACAAAGGGTTGTCCAGGATAAGATAACTTGTCTGCTTTCTCCAAAAACCAGCACCACACCTGTCCATAGGTTGTGTGTGGTACTACAGCTCATTACCATTCACTTCAATGGAGCAAACCTGCAATACCAGATACAACCTGTGGATAGGTGTGGTGCTGTTTTTGGAAGAAAGCAGACATATTTTTCTAATCGTGCACAGCTCCTGTTAGAAATAGTTCAAAAAAAGTGGGGGGAGAAGGAGAAGAAGGGGAGAGGGAAAGAAGAAATTAAAAAAAGGGAAAAAGGGGAACTCTGAGGTAAAAGAAATCAAACTAGACTGAAAGGAGTCTGCTGGAGGTGCCAGATGGAAAGACAGATTCTGCCATGGGGACCAGATTAGTTGAAATGTATCTTGAAGGGGGGCTTCAGAGAGTGGGTTTTAACCCCTTCCCGCCCTATGAAGTGCTGTTGCATTGAAAAACTATGCAGTTCATCTTCGAATGCAGCGTCACAAAAACAAATTATTTTGTAAAAAATAAAACTATATAAATTTGGTATCGCCATAATCGTAGTGACCCGCAGAATCAAGTTATCATGCAATTCATGCCGCCCGATGAACACTGTAAAATCAAAACAGAAATGGCGGAATTACAGGTTTTTTTTCAATTCACCCCACAAAATGTAGGTTTTTAAAAAAAAAAAATTAATACATTATATGGTACATTAGTCCGCAGGGTAAATTCCACATAAACAGCGCCATTCATCGGTTAACTGTTTAAATGATACCAGCTCAAGTGACCTTTATCGAGAAACACCATAAGAAATGTTTTCACAATTAACCTTCTAATTGGGCCTAGCATGTGTGGTACTGTCTGCTAAGCCGTTGTATCTAAGCATATTATATGTGATACTGTCTGCTGAGCCGCTGTCTCCTATCAAGTAGCAGAGCTATCAGGTGTCATAGTGTAATGAAACGGGGTAGGGAGACAGACAGGTGAGCCCTAATCTACCCGAAACTCAGTCCCTGCCTACTTGCACGGCCCGTCCTAAGTGACGGCGTACAACTGGGCGATGGTCGATACGCTCAATAAGTGCAAGACAGACAACACAAGACAAGGGCACACAGAAGATAAAGGGGGAGGTAGGGGCAGTTGCCCACGGCAACACCGTGCGCAACAGGCAGTGGTGAACGAGCCGAGACAAACCAGGAGAGTACGAAGTAGCAAATCAGAGCAGGAGAATAGTCAGTCAAGCCAGGGTCAATAAGTAACAGCGGTCAATAAGGTAAGTAGCAAGAATCGCAGAGCCAGGAAACCAGACAATCACAGGCAAGGAACATGCTGCAAGTGAGGGTAAAAATAGACCAAGGGCAGGAGCTAGAACCGTCAGGCCAGGCTTTGATAGGTTCTCCCTCTCCTCAGCCTGCCAGCCTGAGTGGTAACAGATCGCGTCACTCGAGCAGACCTTGGAGCTGATGAAGGCTGATTAACCCCGGGCGTCGACACAGAACCTGTGTCTGGCAAACCCTTTACAGTACCCCCCTTTTTATGAGGGGCCACTGGACCCTTCCTAGGTGGGCCTGGCTTGTTGGGGAACCGAAATTGGAACTTGCTGAGCAATATACCGGCGTGAACATCCCGGGCGGGTACCCAAGTCCTCTCCTCAGCCCCGTATCCTCTCCAATGGACCAGGTACTGGAGGGAGCCTTGGACCATCCTGCTGTCCACAATCTTGGCTACCTCGAATTCTACCCCATCCGGAGTGAGAACAGGAACCGGAGGTTTCCTCGATGTAGCCAAGGACGGGGAGCAGCTTTTCAAGAGGGAGGCAAGGAAAACGTTGTGTATCTGAAAAGACGGGGGTAACTCCAGCCGGAAGGTGACAGGGTTGAGGACCTCAATAATTTTGTATGGCCCTATATACCAGGGAGCAAACTTCTTGGACGGAACTTTAAGGCGCAAATTTTTAGAAGACAGCCACACCAGATCCCCGACCACAAGCAGAGGGTTAGTTGAACGTCTTTTATCTGCCTGAGTCTTTTTGATGATCTGGGACGCCTCAAGGTTCTTCTGAACCTAGGCCCAGACTGTGCACAGTTCCCGATGAACGACATCTACCTCGGTATTGTTGGAACCACCAGGTGAAACGGAGGAGAACCGTGGATTAAGCCCAAAATTACAGAAGAAGGGGGAAACCCCCGACGAGCTACTGACCCGGTTATTAAGGGAAAATTCGGCGAGGGGAATGAAGGAGACCCAATAATCTTGAAAGTTTGAGATAAAACAACTTTAGTATAGTTCCACAGACTGATTAGTCCTCTCAGTTTGGCCATTAGTTTCAGGATGGAAGGCCGAGGAAAAGGACAGATCAATCTCCAGCTTCTTACAGAAAGCTCTCCAAAACAATGAAACAAATTGTACCCCTCTGTCAGAAACAATATTGACCGGAACCCCATGACGCAGGATGTGTTTGACAAACAAGGTAGCTAACGTCTTGGCATTGGGTAGTTTCTTGAGGGGTGCAAAGTGGCACATCTTACTGAAGCGGTCTCCTACAACCCACACCACCGACGTGCCTTGGGACGGAGGCAGATCGGTGATAAAATCCATGGAGATATGGGTCCAAGTCTCTGGGGAATGGGCAAAGAACTTAGTAAACCCGCAGGTCGGGACCTGGGAGTCTTGGACCTAGTACAAATTTCACAAGCGGCGACGTAGGCCTTAACGTCTTTAAGCAACCCAGGCCACCAATAGGTTCTAGAAATGAGGTGCTTGGTACCCAGGATGCCTGGATGGCCAGATAGTGCGGAGTCGTGGTTCTCCCTGAGCAACCTTAGCCGGAATTGCAGGGGAACAAATAGCTTGTTCTCAGGAAGGTTCTCGGGAGCAGAAGCTTGATCAGCCGCAATTTCGGAGACTAAGTCTGAATCCACAGAGGATATGATTATACCTGGGGGCAAAATACAAGCGGAATCCTCCTCAAGAGAGGGGCTGGCCATGAAACTACGCGACAGAGCATCAGCTTTAACATTTTTTGTCTAACTCCAAGGACTTCCCAGCTACAGCGAACAGGCCTTGACCCCCTCAAGCCTGAGAGTCCCGCCACAACAAAATAGCCCTCCCAATGCCATCCTGCAAGCCCAAGCACCACAAATCCATTCCCACATCCATTCCCACATCATTCAGGTGAACACCATCTGCACTCCAATACGCTCCAACTCCAGCTTCCAAGTCCCAGTGCACATATGCCGCCATTCCGCGCAACAAATGCAGACACCGCCCTGTTAACTTTTATCCAGGCTTTGTTGATCCGCTCCACCGACCGTGCCAAACGCCAGGATTTTCTAGGCACAATATCCGACCACACCGTCATCAAGTTCGGGTACAACGACCACAGATGCAACAGATCGTGTTTTATGTCCCGAACCAACTCACGGAACGGGCGGGCCCAAGATCGTTGCGCACAAGAAATCATCTAAATAATGAATGATCGAATCCACCCCCGCCACAGATTTGACCACCCATTCCAAAAATGAGCTAAACACCTCAAAGTACGCACAAGAAATGGAACAACCCAAGGGGAGACACTGATCCACATAAAAACCGCCCCCCCCCCAAAAAACACCCCAGTAAACGCTGACTATCCGCATGCACCGGCAACAGCCGAAAAGCCGCCTCGACATCCGTCTTGAACATTAACGCCCCCTACCATGGAAACGCACCCACTGCACCGCCGCGTCGAATGACATATACAAGACCGAGCAAAGATCCCGATCTATCCCGTCATTAACCGACAAGCCCTTAGGATAAGACAAATAGTGAATCAAACGGTATTTGTTCGCCTCCTTCTTCGGGACAACCCCCAGCGGGGAGACGACCAAACCCGGGATGGGGAGAGAACTCAAGGGCCCCGCCATGCGCCCCAAATCCACCTCTTTTGCCAATTTCTCCCTAACCACGTCAGGATGCTGGTAAGCTGACTTCAGATTTTTTATGGAAAAGGGGACCCTGTGAGGAGGGGAGGGGATACAAAAACCCACATTAAAACCATCAAACCACAACTGCGCACTGGCCCTGTCCGGATAACTATTTAGAAACCTGACTATCCTTTCCAGCTTCACTGGCGTTACCCCCATGACTGGCGTTAAAACCCCCACCCCCACCTCATTTTCCCTTGTGCAAGCATTTGGATGCCCCGTGGGACGCCCCATTGCATTGAGCACAAAGGTGCTTGAACTTGCAACCTGCACCGAATTTACACTGCCCCTCATTGTATTGCCAGCACAGCTCGAGCTTTGCGTTGCCCCCTGAGCTGGATTGACCAGATTGGCCTGCTGCCCCCCCCCCCCCGCTCCCGGGAAAGGATTGGCCCGTAACCAGAGGGCAATATCCTCGTGGTCCCACCTAATATTGGGCCGAAGGTACCGGAGCGTTGGCCACCGCTGCAGCTTGTTCCTCCAACCAGGCGGGGCCGAATGCAGCAGCCGCCGCCCGCATCTGCTCAATGAAGTGCTGCGCTGAAATGAGGTAAGGTGGCCGCCGGATGGGAGATGCGTGGATGGATGTCTTACTCCGTGCGCTGCTCCCGACCAAAAGACCGGGAAGTCAGCGCACTTCCGGCTAACCCTCACCGGATCCCCTCCCTCTCCTAGACCATCCCCCTCCACTAACTCTCCCCTTTGGCTGTGACACGATCCTCCCTCCTATCCCCGTCATGTCTGGCCTACCCTCCATTGTGGCAGAGACCGTCCGGCCTGTGCTTTCTATGGTTTTGTGCTTGGGATTTTGGGTCTATCACATATCACAAAATCATAAGGCCGGACATCTACTTCCCACACTGACATAGAATGGAGACAACAAGCGTTGCTGCACACATCGATTACATTAAGATATTGTATTACGGTCTGTAGCCTTTGGGGGAATATATTAACCTTTCTACAACAGTTTACTAGCGTAGAAAATCCACAAAATGCGCAAATGTCAAAATTTTTGGGGGCAACAAATGGGCAGGGCTTAGCAGAAATGGCCAACAATTTTACTATAATTTACGCCAGTAACTGATGTAAATTATAGCAGAAATCTATATGTATAGTGCGGCCCAGATTTATCTCTGGGGGGCGTAACAAGGCAAAGGTCCGTGCCAGACCCATACCTCCCCACCAATCAGACTGTATGCCCCCCCAATCAGACAATAAAATACATTTTAAAAATGTACTTACCTCACCACTCCGTTTCTCCCTCCCGGATTCCCTCAGACTCTTACAGCAGGCCGCAGCATGTAGAAAGTACTGATGACAGGCCGCGTTGCAGCTAAAAGATGCGACACATTTATTAAGAGTAGTTCGCCTGTTAATAAATGTGTTGCATCTTACTCCAGCAAACTGTTTAATAGGACTGGTGTATGAAACGCCAGTATTAAAGGGAATGTGTCGCTAGAATTGTTTTTAGGGGACTGAGTGGCACTGAGTGGCGGGTAGATTAGGGCTCACCTGTCTGTCTCCCTACCCCGTCATTACATAATCACAGGCCCATATACCTTTTCTAAACTGGTCCCTGACACAACTATGGACCCTCTTGAGACCCTGGCTCAGCAAATGCAGGGCCTCTCCCTACAGGTCCAAGCCCTGGCTCAGAGGGGCAACCAGCGTGATGCTACCCTGGTAGTGCCCTACCTCACTTTTTTCTCCTTTCGGGAGAGTTGTAGGCTCTATTTCCGTCTAAGGCCCCACTCCTCAGGTTCTGAGAGCCAGCAAGTGGGTATAATTATGTCCCGGCTCCAGGACGGGCCCCAAGAATGGGCCTTCTCCTTGGCTCCTGACGCCCCTGAACTTTCCTCTGTTGATCTTTTTTTTTCTGCTCTCGGGCTCATCTATGACGAGACTGACAAGACTGCTTTTGCCGAGAGTCAGCTGGTGACCTTACGTCAGGGTAAGACACCCATTGAGGAGTACTGTTCTGACTTTAGAAAGTGGTGTGTAGCTTCTCGGTGGAATGACCCTGCCTTGAGGTGCCAGTTTAGATTGGGTCTGTCGAACGCCCTCAAAGACCTGTTAGTTAGCTATCCCTCTTCTGACTCCCTAGATCAGGTTATGGCTTTAGCGGTATGTCTTGACCGACGTCTCAGGGAACGACGACTTGAACGTTTTTGTGCTTTCTCCTCTGCCTCCCCCATGATGGCTCCCGAGGTTCCGTTGCTTCGTTCTTCCACGGAAAACTCGGATGAACCAATGCAACTCGGGGCCTCCGTGTCTCCCCAACAACGTAGAGAGCTCCGCAGGAAGAATGGTCTCTGCTTCTACTGTAGGGATGACAAGCATCAAGTGAACAACTGTCCTAGGCGTAAGAATAAGCAGCCGGAAGAACTTCCGCGCCTAAGTGACCATCGGGGAGGTCACTTGGGCGCACAGGTATTTCCCGTAAATATGAAACCTTAAAAGATCTTGCTTCCCTTTCAGGTCTCTTTTGAGGGTAGGTCTGCTACCGGCAGTGCCATCGTGGATTTAGCGTCTTCTGATATTATGTCTGTGGAATTTGCTATGTTTCTAGCTATGCCATTGATTGATTTGCCTAAACCTGTCCCGGTAGTGGGTATCGACTCCACTATAACCAGCCCGATACAACACAGCAGCAGCAGCCATGCATTACAAGGGTGGGAAGGTCCACTGTTTTTGGCCCTTCCCAGCCTCATAATACCAGCCTACGGCCGCCCCAGTGCCCGACCATCACAACAGATGGTCGGGTACTGGATTGTACCAAGCTCTTCCCGGCACCCCTGTAATAACGGGTGTTTTTACGGTCGTGTGCATGAGGCCCCGTAATGACGGGTGGCTACATGTGTGCACCCGTCATTACGGCAGCGTTGCTAGGCGACGTCAGTAAATAGTCACTCTTCAGGGTGCTGAAAGAGTTAACTGATCGGCAGTAACTGTTTCAGCACCCTGGACAGTGACTACCGATCACAGTACCTGTTCATACTTACCGGGAACTCCCTGCTTCCTCCAGTCCGGTCTCCTGGCCGTTGCCTTGGTGACGCGTCCCTCTCGACATCCGGCCCGACATTCCTTGATGACGATGCAGCCCATGTGAGCGCTGCAGCCAATCACAGGCTGCAGAGGCCTCTGCAGCCAATCACAGGCTGAAGAGGCCTCTGCAGCCAATCATAGGCTGCCGCGTCAGAAAAGAAGGTCGGACTGGAGGAAGAAGAGGGACTCGTCACCAAGACAACGACCGGGTACGTATGAAATGCTTTTTATTTTATTTTTAATCAGCAGCCTCTTTTCTCTATCAGTGATTGATAGAGATAAGTGGCTGCCGATTTGTATAATATTTTTGACCGGGTTCGGTCAAAACGCATTCGCTGCGAACCGAACTTTTCCGGAAGTTCGGACCGAAACCGAGTTCGGTTGTCCCGGTTCGCTCATCTCTACAAATTTATATAGTTTTATTTTTTACAAAATAATTTGTTTTTGTGACGCTGCATTCGAAGATGAACTGCATAGTTTTTCAATGCAACAGCACTTCATAGGGCGGGAAGGGGTTAAAACCCACTCTCTGAAGCCCCCCTTCAAGATACATTTCAACTAATCTGGTCCCCATGGCAGAAATCTGTCTTTCCATCTGGCACCTCCGGCAGACTCCTTTCAGTCTAGTTTGGTTTCTTTTACCTCAGAGTTCCTCTTTTTCCCTTTTTTTAATTTCTTCTTTCCCTCTCCCCTTCTTCTCCTTCTCCCCCCACTTTTTTTGAACTATTTCTAACAGGAGCTGTGCAGGATTAGAAAAATATGTCTGCTTTCTTCCAAATACAGCACCACACCTATCCACAGGTTGTATCTGGTATTGCAGGTTAGCTCCATTGAAGTGAATGGTAATGAGCTGTAGTACCACACACAACCTATGGACAGGTGTGGTGCTGGTTTTTGGAGAAAGCAGACAAGTTCTCTCATCCTGGACAACCCTTTGTCATGGATAGTTCTTGTGCGGAGATGCTCCCTGCATTATCCCTTTTCCTTTATGGCCGCTGATATGTTCTATTCAGCTTTATGGCCTCTGTGGTAAGTACACTGCCAGTCAGTAAAGGGTTAACACTTCAGACCACTGTGGGTGACGTCACAATGTATGAGTTGTGCAGTGGTAATAAACTCCTGTAGTAATGATGATGAAGGTGCTGATGTCATAAATACAAATGTTTATGACATAAAGAAGATTCCATATTAGAAGGTTTTACTGCCACATTCAGCGCCATATTGGATGGGACTGAGGACCTTGAGCTTGACTTCCCCACCAATACCGACCTGATGTAATTTGGAGGTTCTAGCAGGGAAACCCTTCACCCCAGACCACTTCTTCATCACAGTGATGCCATCCTCTTCATACGGGTTGTCTGTAATAGAGGGGGGTTTCCAGCAGGAGATCCCCCTCTATTAGCCAGAGCGGAGACAGGTGCTACAAGGAGGCATCTGGAGGACCCGTCTCATCCGTGGATCGCCCATTCATTTTAATGGGTGCCCAGGAAGAGAGACATCCGCCTAGCCAACCAGATCAGCCGATTTATGTGTTTTATGTCGTTCGTTCATTGTATTGTCTTTCCTTGAAAATCTGAGAAAACGTACAAATTCTGTTACAAATGATATTTTGGCCCCTTCTAAGCCCAGAGGAAGGGCAATCCTCCAGCCATGGTTTCCCTAGAGGTTTCCCCCACAGGGGGTTTTTCCTTTCCTGCGTGCTGGAGGGTGACTCTTCGTGAGTCGGAGGTTTGCCATTTTGGGTTTGGTCATATAATATAATAAAAGTTTTGACCATTTAACACCCAATTAGAATGTTTTGTGTCTTTATTTTGCATTCTTTGGTTTGGTGATTGGGATTCTGGGTCTATCACATATCACAAAATCATAAGGCTGGACATCTACTTCCCACACTGACATAGAATGGAGACAACAAGCGTTGCTGCACAATTAAGTGTACACATCCTTACATTAACCCCTTCCCGACATTTGCCGTATGGGTACGCCATGGAAAGCTATGACTTCCCGCAAATTGCCGTATCCAAACGCCAAATGTTTGGCACCGGCTCAAAAGCTGAGTCGGTGCCATCATCGCCGGATCTCAGCTGTATCTTACAGCTGACATCCGGCTGTAATGGCAGGGACTGAAATTAGCTTTGATCCCCGCCAGATCTAATACATTGCACTACGTAGGTAGTGAAATGTATTAGAAAAAAATCATCAGACAGTTGGAACTTCAAGTCCCCTAGTGGAACGTGAAAAAAGTGTAAAAGAAAGTATAAAAAAGTGTAAAAAAAAGTAAAAAAAATAACAGTTTGATAACAATAATATTTTCTGCGTCCTATTAATTTCAATTGGAGCTCAGAGGTGGAAACCACTTGTAGAACATCAGCCCCCCACTCACAGTGAAATAACCATCAGTGGTATCCGCCCTGGAAACCACAGGGAATTCCACCTGAAAAACCGCACCAAATTTTAGTGCAGTTTTTCGGGCGGTATATCTCCTGCGGAAAGACCGCAGAAATCATTTTAAAAAAGCTTATACTTACCATAGTCATAGCGACGCGTATTCTGTTCTGAGCGCAGCCTGGCCTCCTGTGATGATGCTGTAGTACATGTGACCGCTGCAGCCTTTGATTGGCTGCAGCAGTCACATGGGATGGTATCATCATCCCCTGAGGCCAGACTGCGCTCAGTACAGAATATGCGTCGCTATGACTATGGCCGGGAGTAAGTATAAGCTTTTGTTTTTTCTCATTATACAATCAGGGCCGGGTCTAGGTTTATGTGAGCTATTTGGTGACACAGACTTAGTAGACCCCTTTGCGGGGGAACTCACGGGGGCAGTAAAATGGTAGAAAACGTCACTTTGTGCCTCCATATAGACGTTAGGACCTACTTATGCCCCCACATAGAAGTTAGGCCCCCAGTTTGTACCCCAAAAAAATTTGTGCCCTCTGTAGATAGTGGTAGTGCCACACAGCCCCCCTCCCTGGTTGTGCCACACAGCCCCCCTCCCTGGTTGTGCCACACAGCCCCCCTCCCTGGTTGTGCCACACAGCCCACCTCCCTGGTTGTGCCACACAGCCCCCTCCCTGGTAGTGCCACACAGCCCCCTCCTCCCTGGTAGTGCCACACAGCCCCCTCCCTGGTAGTGCCACACAGCCCCCCTCCCTGGTTGTGCCACACAACCCCCTCCTCCATGGTAGTGCCACACAACCCCCTCCCTGGTAGTGCCACACAGCGCCCTCCTCCCTGGTAGTGGCACACAACCCCCTCCTCCCTGGTAGTGCCACACAGCCACCCTCCCTGGTGGTACCACACAGCCTCCCGCCCCCCCCCCCCGGTAGGTAGCGATTTTGGTTTCCCTCTAGGAGTGGAATTCCAGCCAGAGTATATGCAGAGCTAAAGAACCCGTTTAGTAACACTGCCTTCTCTTGATCCCCTGTGACCAACTCCCCATTACCACTATTTAGGGGTCCTACATGTTCAGACCTTGGCTTTTTTTCATTTACATACTTGAAGATTTTTTGCAGATTTGATTTACTATCATTGGCCACCTGCCTTTCATTTTGTATTTTTGCTGATTTTATTACCTTTTTACAGATTTTATTAAGCTCTTTATCATTCTAGGCCAAATGGGCAACTATCTTTTAATAGACACTTACCATCTCTCCTTGCTCACTGTTACTGTATAGGGTGTGATTTCTGACCCTGATCTTCCAGGACGACACCATCTCCATTAACCATAACTGGGTGAACGGGTGTAACGTGTCCTTCATGTGGAGCCTCCTGCAGGCCAATCTGAGCGCTGTACAGAGGGAGATCAGTGAGTGGCGGGAGACCATGGACGGCTGGGAGCATCACTGTCAGGTGACATTATTATATATCGTATACATTCTGAGCATGGCCAGTGGGGGCGGGGCCTGTCTCTGGCAGACTAATTGGGGGCGGGGTCTTTTCATTTGATGGAGGACCCAGTTGAGTCGAGGTCTATCCCTGGAGGGCCCAGTGGGGGAGAGACCTGTCCCCGGAGGTCCTAGTGGAGTGTCCCCGGAGGACCTAGCGAAAGACTGCAGCACCGAGCAGGCCGGCCTCCTGGGATTACATCTCATCCCTGGAGACCGCTGTAGCCTGGACTGGCAGAGCGGTGGTCACATGGGATGAAGTGTTCTCCAAGAAGGACGTCGTCATGCAGGCCAGCCTCCTGGGATGACGTTTCATCTATGTGATCGCCGCTACAGCCTGTGATTGGCTGAAGAGGATAATCGCTGGCAGTGGCGGATCCCCAAATGGGCGTTTCAGGCGGTCGGCCGGGGCCCAAGACTTGCAGGGGGCCCATGCACACAAGTGAAACAAAACTCTCCAGGGCTGCTGCTGCCGGCCGCATTCTAGAGATCATCGGTCCCACGTGCTGATGAAGAGGCGGGGGGAATGTGCAGGGGGAGTCAATTGCGGCCAGGGAACAGGGGCACAGCACATCAGCTGTAGAGAGCAGACTGTCAGAGATTGTGATGGGCAGGTGCTGGAGTCTCCCTGACAGTCTGCTCCTCTGTGCTGCTGTACATTGTCCCTCCTGTCTAAACCTCCAGCAGCTGCCTGATAACGGCAAAACTGAAACTAGAGGGTGAAGGACCTGTGGTGACGTCACAGTCACATGATTAAGGTCCTGGAGGCTGCCAGAGACAAGCACCGCAGAGGAAGAGACTGGTAAGTAAGTGTGTGTGAGTGTGTTAATGTATGTCTATGTAGTGTGTGCTGTGTATATAGTGTCTATAATGTAAGTCTATATAGTGTGTGCTGTGTATATAGTGTCTATAATGTAAGTCTATGTAGTGTGTGCTGTGTATATAGTGTGTGCTGTGTATATAGTGTGTGCTGTGTATATAGTGTCTATAATGTAAGTCTATAGTGTGTGCTGTGTATATAGTGTCTATAATGTAAGTCTATATAGTGTGTGCTGTGTATATAGTGTGTGCTGTGTATATAGTGTCTATAATGTAAGTCTATATAGTGTGTGCTGTGTATATAGTGTCTATAATGTAAGTCTATGTAGTGTGTGCTGTGTATATAGTGTCTATGATGTAAGTCTATGTAGTGTGTGCTGTGTATATAGTGTCTATAATGTAAGTCTATGTAGTGTGTGCTGTGTATATAGTGTCTATAATGTAAGTCTATGTAGTGTGTGCTGTGTATATAGTGTCTATAATGTAAGTCTATAGTGTGTGCTGTGTATATAGTGTCTATAATGTAAGTCTATGTAGTGTGTGCTGTGTATATAGTGTCTATAATGTAAGTCTATAGTGTGTGCTGTGTATATAGTGTCTATAATGTAAGTCTATGTAGTGTGTGCTGTGTATATAGTGTGTGCTGTGTATATAGTGTCTATAATGTAAGTCTATATAGTGTGTGCTGTGTATATAGTGTCTATAATGTAAGTCTATATAGTGTGTGCTGTGTATATAGTGTCTATAATGTAAGTCTATGTAGTGTGTGCTGTGTATATAGTGTCTATAATGTAAGTCTATGTAGTGTGTGCTGTGTATATAGTGTCTATAATGTAAGTCTATGTAGTGTGGGCTGTGTATATAGTGTCTATAATGTAAGTCTATGTAGTGTGTGCTGTGTATATAGTGTCTATAATGTAAGTCTATATAGTGTGTGCTGTGTATATAGTGTCTATAATGTAAGTCTATATAGTGTGTGCTGTGTATATAGTGTCTATAATGTAAGTCTATATAGTGTGTGCTGTGTATATAGTGTCTATAATGTAAGTCTATATAGTGTGTGCTGTGTATATAGTGTCTATAATGTAAGTCTATGTAGTGTGTGCTGTGTATATAGTGTCTATAATGTAAGTCTATGTAGTGTGTGCTGTGTATATAGTGTCTATAATGTAAGTCTATATAGTGTGTGCTGTGTATATAGTGTCTATAATGTAAGTCTATGTAGTGTGTGCTGTGTATATAGTGTCTATAATGTAAGTCTATGTAGTGTGTGCTGTGTATATAGTGTCTATAATGTAAGTCTATATAGTGTGTGCTGCGTATATAGTGTGTGCTGTGTATATAGTGTCTATAATGTAAGTCTATGTAGTGTGTGCTGTGTATATAGTGTCTATAATGTAAGTCTATGTAGTGTGTGCTGTGTATATAGTGTCTATAATGTAAGTCTATGTAGTGTGTGCTGGGTATATAGTGTGTGCTGTGTATATAGTGTCTATAATG
>NW_027462339.1:0-57160 GCF_050947455.1 Rhinoderma darwinii
TGAATAACTTTTGAACCGTAAGTCACAGACGCTCGCTCTTGGCTGCATTTGTTTCAGCTCGTGGCAGCCAGTCTAAAATATACTATCTTGGACTTCTCTGGATGTTCCCCAGGCGAGCTATTGGCAGCATGTTCAGAACCACTGTTTCTGAGGCTAATTCTTGAATCGTAAGTCATAGACGCTCGATCTTGGCGGCATTCGTCTCAGCGCCTGGCAATTAGTATAGAAGCACTGTTTCCCACTGTTTCTGAGGCTAATTCTTGAACCGTAAGTCATAGACGCTAGATCTTGGCGGCATTCGTCTCAGCGCCTGGCAATTAGTATAGAAGCACTGTCTTTGACTTCTCTGGATGTTTCCCAGGCGAGTTTTTGACAAGTAAATCCTAGACGCTTGATCTTGGTTATTTTCGCTTTCGCGGCTGGCAGCAAAGTTCAGAACCATGTTTCTGTGAATAACTTTTGAACCGTAAGTCACAGACGCTCGCTCTTGGCTGCATTCGTTTCAGCTCGTGGCAGCCAGTCTAAAAAACACAATCTTGGACTTCTCTGGATGTTTCCCAGACGAGCTATTGGCAGCATGTTCAGAACCACTGTTTCTGAGGCTAATTCTTGAACCGTAAGTCATAGACGCTCGATCTTGGCGGCATTCGTCTCAGCGCCTGGCAATTAGTATAGAAGCCCTGTTTCCCACTGTTTCTGAGGCTAATTCTTGAACCGTAAGTCATAGACGCTAGATCTTGGCGGCATTCGTCTCAGCGCCTGGCAATTAGTATAGAAGCACTGTATTTGACTTCTATGGATGTTTCCCAGGCGAGCTATTGACAAGTAAATCCTAGACGCTCGATCTTGGTTATTTTCGCTTTCGCGGCTGGCAGCAAAGTTCAGAACCATGTTTCTGTGAATAACTTTTGAACCGTAAGTCACAGACGCTCGCTCTTGGCTGCATTCGTTTCAGCTCGTGGCAGCCAGTCTAAAAAACACAATCTTGGACTTCTCTGGATGTTTCCCAGGCGAGCTATTGGCAGCATGTTCAGAACCACTGTTTCTGAGGCTAATTCTTGAACCGTAAGTCATAGACGCTCGATCTTGGCGGCATTCGTCTCAGCGCCTGGCAATTAGTATAGAAGCACTGTTTCCCACTGTTTCTGAGGCTAATTCTTGAACCGTAAGTCATAGACGCTAGATCTTGGCGGCATTCGTCTCAGCGCCTGGCAATTAGTATAGAAGCACTGTCTTTGACTTCTCTGGATGTTTCCCAGGCGAGCTATTGACAAGTAAATCCTAGACGCTCGATCTTGGTTATTTTCGCTTTCGCGGCTGGCAGCAAAGTTCAGAACCATGTTTCTGTGAATAACTTTTGAACCGTAAGTCACAGACGCTCGCTCTTGGCTGCATTCGTTTCAGCTCGTGGCAGCCAGTCTAAAATATACTATCTTGGACTTCTCTGGATGTTTCCCAGGCGAGCTATTGGCAGCATGTTCAGAACCACTGTTTCTGAGGCTAATTCTTGAACCGTGTCATAGACGCTCGATCTTGGCGGCATTCGTCTCAGCGCCTGGCAATTAGTATAGAAGCACTGTTTGACACTGGTTCTGAGGCTAATTCTTGAACCGTAAGTCATAGACGCTAGATCTTGGCGGCTTTCCTCTCAGCACCTGGCAATTAGTATAGAAGCACTGTCTTTGACTTCTCTGGATGTTTCCCAGGCGAGCTATTGACAAGTAAATCCTAGACGCTCGATCTTGGTTATTTTCGCTTTCGCGGCTGGCAGCAAAGTTCAGAACCATGTTTCTGTGAATAACTCTTGAACCGTAAGTCACAGACGCTCGCTCTTGGCTGCATTCGTTTCAGCTCGTGGCAGCCAGTCTAAAAAACACAATCTTGGACTTCTCTGGATGTTTCCTAGGCGAGCTATTGGCAGCATGTTCAGAACCACTGTTTCTGAGGCTAATTCTTGAACCGTAAGTCATAGACGCTCGATCTTGGCGGCATTCGTCTCAGCGCCTGGCAATTAGTATAGAAGCACTGTTTCCCACTGTTTCTGAGGCTAATTCTTGAACCGTAAGTCATAGACGCTAGATCTTGGCGGCATTCGTCCTCAGCGCCTGGCAATTAGTATAGAAGCACTGTCTTTGACTTCTCTGGATGTTTCCCAGGCGAGCTATTGACAAGTAAATCCTAGACGCTCGATCTTGGTTATTTTCGCTTTCGCGGCTGGCAGCAAAGTTCAGAACCATGTTTCTGTGAATAACTCTTGAACCGTAAGTCACAGACGCTCGCTCTTGGCTGCATTCGTTTCAGCTCGTGGCAGCCAGTCTAAAAAACCACTATCTTGGACTTCTCTGGATGTTTCCCAGGCGAGCTATTGGCAGCATGTTCAGAACCACTGTTTCTGAGGCTAATTCTTGAACCGTAAGTCATAGACGCTCGATCTTGGCGGCATTCGTCTCAGCGCCTGGCAATTAGTATAGAAGCCCTGTTTCCCACTGTTTCTGAGGCTAATTCTTGAACCGTAAGTCATAGACGCTAGATCTTGGCGGCATTTGTCTCAGCTCCTGGCAATTAGTATAGAAGCACTGTATTTGACTTCTATGGATGTTTCCCAGGCGAGCTATTGACAAGTAAATCCTAGACGCTCGATCTTGGTTATTTTCGCTTTCGCGGCTGGCAGCAAAGTTCAGAACCATGTTTCTGTGAATAACTCTTGAACCGTAAGTCACAGACGCTCGCTCTTGGCTGCATTCTTTTCAGCTCGTGGCAGCCAGTCTAAAATATACTATCTTGGACTTCTCTGGATGTTTCCCAGGCGAGCTATTGGCAGCATGTTCAGAACCACTGTTTCTGAGGCTAATTCTTGAACCGTAAGTCATAGACGCTCGATCTTGGCGGCATTCGTCTCAGCGCCTGGCAATTAGTATAGAAGCACTGTTTCCCACTGTTTCTGAGGCTAATTCTTGAACCGTAAGTCATAGACGCTAGATCTTGGCGGCATTCGTCGCAGCGCCTGGCAATTAGTATGGAAGCACTGTCTTTGACTTCTCTGGATGTTTCCCAGGCGAGCTATTGACAAGTAAATCCTAGACGCTCGATCTTGGTTATTTTCGCTTTCGCGGCTGGCAGCAAAGTTCAGAACCATGTTTCTGTGAATAACTTTTGAACCGTAAGTCACAGACGCTCGCTCTTGGCTGCATTCGTTTCAGCTCGTGGCAGCCAGTCTAAAATATACTATCTTGGACTTCTCTGGATGTTTCCCAGGCGAGCTATTGGCAGCATGTTCAGAACCACTGTTTCTGAGGCTAATTCTTGAACCGTAAGTCATAGACGCTCGATCTTGGCGGCATTCGTCTCAGCGCCTGGCAATTAGTATAGAAGCACGGTCTTTGACTTCTCTGGATGTTTCCCAGGCGAGCTATTGACAAGTAAATCCTAGACGCTCGATCTTGGTTATTTTCGCTTTCGCGGCTGGCAGCAAAGTTCAGAATCATGTTTCTGTGAATAACTCTTGAACCGTAAGTCACAGACGCTCGCTCTTGGCTGCATTCTTTTCAGCTCGTGGCAGCCAGTCTAAAATATACTATCTTGGACTTCTCTGGATGTTTCCCAGGCGAGCTATTGGCAGCATGTTCAGAACCACTGTTTCTGAGGCTAATTCTTGAACCGTAAGTCATAGACGCTCGATCTTGGCGGCATTCGTCTCAGCGCCTGGCAATTAGTATAGAAGCACTGTTTCCCACTGTTTCTGAGGCTAATTCTTGAACCGTAAGTCATAGACGCTAGATCTTGGCGGCATTCGTCGCAGCGCCTGGCAATTAGTATGGAAGCACTGTCTTTGACTTCTCTGGATGTTTCCCAGGCGAGCTATTGACAAGTAAATCCTAGACGCTCGATCTTGGTTATTTTCGCTTTCGCGGCTGGCAGCAAAGTTCAGAACCATGTTTCTGTGAATAACTTTTGAACCGTAAGTCACAGACGCTCGCTCTTGGCTGCATTCGTTTCAGCTCGTGGCAGCCAGTCTAAAATATACTATCTTGGACTTCTCTGGATGTTTCCCAGGCGAGCTATTGGCAGCATGTTCAGAACCACTGTTTCTGAGGCTAATTCTTGAATCGTAAGTCATAGACGCTCGATCTTGGCGGCATTCGTCTCAGCGCCTGGCAATTAGTATAGAAGCACTGTTTCCCACTGTTTCTGAGGCTAATTCTTGAACCGTAAGTCATAGACGCTAGATCTTGGCGGCATTCGTCTCAGCGCCTGGCAATTAGTATAGAAGCACTGTTTCCCACTGTTTCTGAGGCTAATTCTTGAACCGTAAGTCATAGACGCTAGATCTTGGCGGCATTCGTCTCAGCGCCTGGCAATTAGTATAGAAGCACTGTCTTTGACTTCTCTGGATGTTTCCCAGGCGAGCTATTGACAAGTAAATCCTAGACGCTCGATCTTGGTTATTTTCGCTTTCCGCGGCTGGCAGCAAAGTTCAGAACCATGTTTCTGTGAATAACTTTTGAACCGTAAGTCACAGACGCTCGCTCTTGGCTGCATTCGTTTCAGCTCGTGGCAGCCAGTCTAAAATATACTATCTTGGACTTCTCTGGATGTTTCCCAGGCGAGCTATTGGCAGCATGTTCAGAACCACTGTTTCTGAGGCTAATTCTTGAACCGTAAGTCATAGACGCTCGATCTTGGCGGCATTCGTCTCAGCGCCTGGCAATTAGTATAGAAGCACGGTCTTTGACTTCTCTGGATGTTTCCCAGGCGAGCTATTGACAAGTAAATCCTAGAAGCTCGATCTTGGTTATTTTCGCTTTCGCGGCTGGCAGCAAAGTTCAGAATCATGTTTCTGTGAATAACTCTTGAACCGTAAGTCACAGACGCTCGCTCTTGGCTGCATTCTTTTCAGCTCGTGGCAGCCAGTCTAAAATATACTATCTTGGACTTCTCTGGATGTTTCCCAGGCGAGCTATTGGCAGCATGTTCAGAACCACTGTTTCTGAGGCTAATTCTTGAACCGTAAGTCATAGACGCTCGATCTTGGCGGCATTCGTCTCAGCGCCTGGCAATTAGTATAGAAGCACTGTTTCCCACTGTTTCTGAGGCTAATTCTTGAACCGTAAGTCATAGACGCTAGATCTTGGCGGCATTCGTCGCAGCGCCTGGCAATTAGTATGGAAGCACTGTCTTTGACTTCTCTGGATGTTTCCCAGGCGAGCTATTGACAAGTAAATCCTAGACGCTCGATCTTGGTTATTTTCGCTTTCGCGGCTGGCAGCAAAGTTCAGAACCATGTTTCTGTGAATAACTTTTGAACCGTAAGTCACAGACGCTCGCTCTTGGCTGCATTCGTTTCAGCTCGTGGCAGCCAGTCTAAAATATACTATCTTGGACTTCTCTGGATGTTTCCCAGGCGAGCTATTGGCAGCATGTTCAGAACCACTGTTTCTGAGGCTAATTCTTGAATCGTAAGTCATAGACGCTCGATCTTGGCGGCATTCGTCTCAGCGCCTGGCAATTAGTATAGAAGCACTGTTTCCCACTGTTTCTGAGGCTAATTCTTGAACCGTAAGTCATAGACGCTAGATCTTGGCGGCATTCGTCTCAGCGCCTGGCAATTAGTATAGAAGCACTGTCTTTGACTTCTCTGGATGTTTCCCAGGCGAGTTTTTGACAAGTAAATCCTAGACGCTTGATCTTGGTTATTTTCGCTTTCGCGGCTGGCAGCAAAGTTCAGAACCATGTTTCTGTGAATAACTCTTGAACCGTAAGTCACTGACGCTCGCTCTTGGCTGCATTCGTTTCAGCTCGTGGCAGCCAGTCTAAAAAACACAATCTTGGACTTCTCTGGATGTTTCCCAGGCGAGCTATTGGCAGCATGTTCAGAACCACTGTTTCTTAGGCTAATTCTTGAACCGTATGTCATAGACGCTCGATCTTGGCGGCATTCGTCTCAGCGCCTGGCAATTAGTATAGAAGCACTGTTTCCCACTGTTTCTGAGGCTAATTCTTGAACCGTAAGTCATAGACGCTAGATCTTGGCGGCATTCGTCTCAGCGCCTGGCAATTAGTATAGAAGCACTGTCTTTGACTTCTCTGGATGTTTCCCAGGCGAGTTTTTGACAAGTAAATCCTAGACGCTCGATCTTGGTTATTTTCGCTTTCGCGGCTGGCAGCAAAGTTCAGAACCATGTTTCTGTGAATAACTTTTGAACCGTAAGTCACAGACGCTCGCTCTTGGCTGCATTCGTTTCAGCTCGTGGCAGCCAGTCTAAAAAACACAATCTTGGACTTCTCTGGATGTTTCCCAGGCGAGCTATTGGCAGCATGTTCAGAACCACTGTTTCTGAGGCTAATTCTTGAACCGTAAGTCATAGACGCTCGATCCTTGGCGGCATTCGTCTCAGCGCCTGGCAATTAGTATAGAAGCCCTGTTTCCCACTGTTTCTGAGGCTAATTCTTGAACCGTAAGTCATAGACGCTAGATCTTGGCGGCATTCGTCTCAGCGCCTGGCAATTAGTATAGAAGCACTGTATTTGACTTCTATGGATGTTTCCCAGGCGAGCTATTGACAAGTAAATCCTAGACGCTCGATCTTGGTTATTTTCGCTTTCGCGGCTGGCAGCAAAGTTCAGAACCATGTTTCTGTGAATAACTTTTGAACCGTAAGTCACAGACGCTCGCTCTTGGCTGCATTCGTTTCAGCTTGTGGCAGCCAGTCTAAAAAACACAATCTTGGACTTCTCTGGATGTTTCCCAGGCGAGCTATTGGCAGCATGTTCAGAACCACTGTTTCTGAGGCTAATTCTTGAACCGTAAGTCATAGACGCTCGATCTTGGCGGCATTCGTCTCAGCGCCTGGCAATTAGTATAGAAGCACTGTTTCCCACTGTTTCTGAGGCTAATTCTTGAACCGTAAGTCATAGACGCTAGATCTTGGCGGCATTCGTCTCAGCGCCTGGCAATTAGTATAGAAGCACTGTCTTTGACTTCTCTGGATGTTTCCCAGGCGAGCTATTGACAAGTAAATCCTAGACGCTCGATCTTGGTTATTTTCGCTTTCGCGGCTGGCAGCAAAGTTCAGAACCATGTTTCTGTGAATAACTTTTGAACCGTAAGTCACAGACGCTCGCTCTTGGCTGCATTTGTTTCAGCTCGTGGCAGCCAGTCTAAAATATACTATCTTGGACTTCTCTGGATGTTTCCCAGGCGAGCTATTGGCAGCATGTTCAGAACCACTGTTTCTGAGGCTAATTCTTGAATCGTAAGTCATAGACGCTCGATCTTGGCGGCATTCGTCTCAGCGCCTGGCAATTAGTATAGAAGCACTGTTTCCCACTGTTTCTGAGGCTAATTCTTGAACCGTAAGTCATAGACGCTAGATCTTGGCGGCATTCGTCTCAGCGCCTGGCAATTAGTATAGAAGCACTGTCTTTGACTTCTCTGGATGTTTCCCAGGCGAGTTTTTGACAAGTAAATCCTAGACGCTTGATCTTGGTTATTTTCGCTTTCGCGGCTGGCAGCAAAGTTCAGAACCATGTTTCTGTGAATAACTTTTGAACCGTAAGTCACAGACGCTCGCTCTTGGCTGCATTCGTTTCAGCTCGTGGCAGCCAGTCTAAAAAACACAATCTTGGACTTCTCTGGATGTTTCCCAGGCGAGCTATTGGCAGCATGTTCAGAACCACTGTTTCTGAGGCTAATTCTTGAACCGTAAGTCATAGACGCTCGATCTTGGCGGCATTCGTCTCAGCGCCTGGCAATTAGTATAGAAGCACTGTTTCCCACTGTTTCTGAGGCTAATTCTTGAACCGTAAGTCATAGACGCTAGATCTTGGCGGCATTCGTCTCAGCGCCTGGCAATTAGTATAGAAGCACTGTCTTTGACTTCTCTGGATGTTTCCCAGGCGAGCTATTGACAAGTAAATCCTAGACGCTCGATCTTGGTTATTTTCGCTTTCGCGGCTGGCAGCAAAGTTCAGAACCATGTTTCTGTGAATAACTTTTGAACCGTAAGTCACAGACGCTCGCTCTTGGCTGCATTTGTTTCAGCTCGTGGCAGCCAGTCTAAAATATACTATCTTGGACTTCTCTGGATGTTTCCCAGGCGAGCTATTGGCAGCATGTTCAGAACCACTGTTTCTGAGGCTAATTCTTGAATCGTAAGTCATAGACGCTCGATCTTGGCGGCATTCGTCTCAGCGCCTGGCAATTAGTATAGAAGCACTGTTTCCCACTGTTTCTGAGGCTAATTCTTGAACCGTAAGTCATAGACGCTAGATCTTGGCGGCATTCGTCTCAGCGCCTGGCAATTAGTATAGAAGCACTGTCTTTGACTTCTCTGGATGTTTCCCAGGCGAGTTTTTGACAAGTAAATCCTAGACGCTTGATCTTGGTTATTTTCGCTTTCGCGGCTGGCAGCAAAGTTCAGAACCATGTTTCTGTGAATAACTTTTGAACCGTAAGTCACAGACGCTCGCTCTTGGCTGCATTCGTTTCAGCTCGTGGCAGCCAGTCTAAAAAACACAATCTTGGACTTCTCTGGATGTTTCCCAGGCGAGCTATTGGCAGCATGTTCAGAACCACTGTTTCTGAGGCTAATTCTTGAACCGTAAGTCATAGACGCTCGATCTTGGCGGCATTAGTCTCAGCGCCTGGCAATTAGTATAGAAGCCCTGTTTCCCACTGTTTCTGAGGCTAATTCTTGAACCGTAAGTCATAGACGCTAGATCTTGGCGGCATTCGTCTCAGCGCCTGGCAATTAGTATAGAAGCACTGTATTTGACTTCTATGGATGTTTCCCAGGCGAGCTATTGACAAGTAAATCCTAGACGCTCGATCTTGGTTATTTTCGCTTTCGCGGCTGGCAGCAAAGTTCAGAACCATGTTTCTGTGAATAACTTTTGAACCGTAAGTCACAGACGCTCGCTCTTGGCTGCATTCGTTTCAGCTCGTGGCAGCCAGTCTAAAAAACACAATCTTGGACTTCTCTGGATGTTTCCCAGGCGAGCTATTGGCAGCATGTTCAGAACCACTGTTTCTGAGGCTAATTCTTGAACCGTAAGTCATAGACGCTCGATCTTGGCGGCATTCGTCTCAGCGCCTGGCAATTAGTATAGAAGCACTGTTTCCCACTGTTTCTGAGGCTAATTCTTGAACCGTAAGTCATAGACGCTAGATCTTGGCGGCATTCGTCTCAGCGCCTGGCAATTAGTATAGAAGCACTGTCTTTGACTTCTCTGGATGTTTCCCAGGCGAGCTATTGACAAGTAAATCCTAGACGCTCGATCTTGGTTATTTTCGCTTTCGCGGCTGGCAGCAAAGTTCAGAACCATGTTTCTGTGAATAACTTTTGAACCGTAAGTCACAGACGCTCGCTCTTGGCTGCATTCGTTTCAGCTCGTGGCAGCCAGTCTAAAATATACTATCTTGGACTTCTCTGGATGTTTCCCAGGCGAGCTATTGGCAGCATGTTCAGAACCACTGTTTCTGAGGCTAATTCTTGAATCGTAAGTCATAGACGCTCGATCTTGGCGGCATTCGTCTCAGCGCCTGGCAATTAGTATAGAAGCACTGTTTCCCACTGTTTCTGAGGCTAATTCTTGAACCGTAAGTCATAGACGCTAGATCTTGGCGGCATTCGTCTCAGCGCCTGGCAATTAGTATAGAAGCACTGTTTCCCACTGTTTCTGAGGCTAATTCTTGAACCGTAAGTCATAGACGCTAGATCTTGGCGGCATTCGTCTCAGCGCCTGGCAATTAGTATAGAAGCACTGTCTTTGACTTCTCTGGATGTTTCCCAGGCGAGCTATTGACAAGTAAATCCTAGACGCTCGATCTTGGTTATTTTCGCTTTCGCGGCTGGCAGCAAAGTTCAGAACCATGTTTCTGTGAATAACTTTTGAACCGTAAGTCACAGACGCTCGCTCTTGGCTGCATTCGTTTCAGCTCGTGGCAGCCAGTCTAAAATATACTATCTTGGACTTCTCTGGATGTTTCCCAGGCGAGCTATTGGCAGCATGTTCAGAACCACTGTTTCTGAGGCTAATTCTTGAACCGTAAGTCATAGACGCTCGATCTTGGCGGCATTCGTCTCAGCGCCTGGCAATTAGTATAGAAGCACGGTCTTTGACTTCTCTGGATGTTTCCCAGGCGAGCTATTGACAAGTAAATCCTAGACGCTCGATCTTGGTTATTTTCGCTTTCGCGGCTGGCAGCAAAGTTCAGAATCATGTTTCTGTGAATAACTCTTGAACCGTAAGTCACAGACGCTCGCTCTTGGCTGCATTCTTTTCAGCTCGTGGCAGCCAGTCTAAAATATACTATCTTGGACTTCTCTGGATGTTTCCCAGGCGAGCTATTGGCAGCATGTTCAGAACCACTGTTTCTGAGGCTAATTCTTGAACCGTAAGTCATAGACGCTCGATCTTGGCGGCATTCGTCTCAGCGCCTGGCAATTAGTATAGAAGCACTGTTTCCCACTGTTTCTGAGGCTAATTCTTGAACCGTAAGTCATAGACGCTAGATCTTGGCGGCATTCGTCGCAGCGCCTGGCAATTAGTATGGAAGCACTGTCTTTGACTTCTCTGGATGTTTCCCAGGCGAGCTATTGACAAGTAAATCCTAGACGCTCGATCTTGGTTATTTTCGCTTTCGCGGCTGGCAGCAAAGTTCAGAACCATGTTTCTGTGAATAACTTTTGAACCGTAAGTCACAGACGCTCGCTCTTGGCTGCATTCGTTTCAGCTCGTGGCAGCCAGTCTAAAATATACTATCTTGGACTTCTCTGGATGTTTCCCAGGCGAGCTATTGGCAGCATGTTCAGAACCACTGTTTCTGAGGCTAATTCTTGAATCGTAAGTCATAGACGCTCGATCTTGGCGGCATTCGTCTCAGCGCCTGGCAATTAGTATAGAAGCACTGTTTCCCACTGTTTCTGAGGCTAATTCTTGAACCGTAAGTCATAGACGCTAGATCTTGGCGGCATTCGTCTCAGCGCCTGGCAATTAGTGTAGAAGCACTGTCTTTGACTTCTCTGGATGTTTCCCAGGCGAGTTTTTGACAAGTAAATCCTAGACGCTTGATCTTGGTTATTTTCGCTTTCGCGGCTGGCAGCAAAGTTCAGAACCATGTTTCTGTGAATAACTCTTGAACCGTAAGTCACTGACGCTCGCTCTTGGCTGCATTCGTTTCAGCTCGTGGCAGCCAGTCTAAAAAACACAATCTTGGACTTCTCTGGATGTTTCCCAGGCGAGCTATTGGCAGCATGTTCAGAACCACTGTTTCTTAGGCTAATTCTTGAACCGTATGTCATAGACGCTCGATCTTGGCGGCATTCGTCTCAGCGCCTGGCAATTAGTATAGAAGCACTGTTTCCCACTGTTTCTGAGGCTAATTCTTGAACCGTAAGTCATAGACGCTAGATCTTGGCGGCATTCGTCTCAGCGCCTGGCAATTAGTATAGAAGCACTGTCTTTGACTTCTCTGGATGTTTCCCAGGCGAGTTTTTGACAAGTAAATCCTAGACGCTTGATCTTGGTTATTTTCGCTTTCGCGGCTGGCAGCAAAGTTCAGAACCATGTTTCTGTGAATAACTTTTGAACCGTAAGTCACAGACGCTCGCTCTTGGCTGCATTCGTTTCAGCTCGTGGCAGCCAGTCTAAAAAAACACAATCTTGGACTTCTCTGGATGTTTCCCAGGCGAGCTATTGGCAGCATGTTCAGAACCACTGTTTCTGAGGCTAATTCTTGAACCGTAAGTCATAGACGCTCGATCTTGGCGGCATTCGTCTCAGCGCCTGGCAATTAGTATAGAAGCACTGTTTCCCACTGTTTCTGAGGCTAATTCTTGAACCGTAAGTCATAGACGCTAGATCTTGGCGGCATTCGTCTCAGCGCCTGGCAATTAGTATAGAAGCACTGTCTTTGACTTCTCTGGATGTTTCCCAGGCGAGCTATTGACAAGTAAATCCTAGACGCTCGATCTTGGTTATTTTCGCTTTCGCGGCTGGCAGCAAAGTTCAGAACCATATTTCTGTGAATAACTTTTGAACCGTAAGTCACAGACGCTCGCTCTTGGCTGCATTTGTTTCAGCTCGTGGCAGCCAGTCTAAAATATACTATCTTGGACTTCTCTGGATGTTTCCCAGGCGAGCTATTGGCAGCATGTTCAGAACCACTGTTTCTGAGGCTAATTCTTGAATCGTAAGTCATAGACGCTCGATCTTGGCGGCATTCGTCTCAGCGCCTGGCAATTAGTATAGAAGCACTGTTTCCCACTGTTTCTGAGGCTAATTCTTGAACCGTAAGTCATAGACGCTAGATCTTGGCGGCATTCGTCTCAGCGCCTGGCAATTAGTATAGAAGCACTGTCTTTGACTTCTCTGGATGTTTCCCAGGCGAGTTTTTGACAAGTAAATCCTAGACGCTTGATCTTGGTTATTTTCGCTTTCGCGGCTGGCAGCAAAGTTCAGAACCATGTTTCTGTGAATAACTTTTGAACCGTAAGTCACAGACGCTCGCTCTTGGCTGCATTCGTTTCAGCTCGTGGCAGCCAGTCTAAAAAACACAATCTTGGACTTCTCTGGATGTTTCCCAGACGAGCTATTGGCAGCATGTTCAGAACCACTGTTTCTGAGGCTAATTCTTGAACCGTAAGTCATAGACGCTCGATCTTGGCGGCATTCGTCTCAGCGCCTGGCAATTAGTATAGAAGCCCTGTTTCCCACTGTTTCTGAGGCTAATTCTTGAACCGTAAGTCATAGACGCTAGATCTTGGCGGCATTCGTCTCAGCGCCTGGCAATTAGTATAGAAGCACTGTATTTGACTTCTATGGATGTTTCCCAGGCGAGCTATTGACAAGTAAATCCTAGACGCTCGATCTTGGTTATTTTCGCTTTCGCGGCTGGCAGCAAAGTTCAGAACCATGTTTCTGTGAATAACTTTTGAACCGTAAGTCACAGACGCTCGCTCTTGGCTGCATTCGTTTCAGCTCGTGGCAGCCAGTCTAAAAAACACAATCTTGGACTTCTCTGGATGTTTCCCAGGCGAGCTATTGGCAGCATGTTCAGAACCACTGTTTCTGAGGCTAATTCTTGAACCGTAAGTCATAGACGCTCGATCTTGGCGGCATTCGTCTCAGCGCCTGGCAATTAGTATAGAAGCACTGTTTCCCACTGTTTCTGAGGCTAATTCTTGAACCGTAAGTCATAGACGCTAGATCTTGGCGGCATTCGTCTCAGCGCCTGGCAATTAGTATAGAAGCACTGTCTTTGACTTCTCTGGATGTTTCCCAGGCGAGCTATTGACAAGTAAATCCTAGACGCTCGATCTTGGTTATTTTCGCTTTCGCGGCTGGCAGCAAAGTTCAGAACCATGTTTCTGTGAATAACTTTTGAACCGTAAGTCACAGACGCTCGCTCTTGGCTGCATTCGTTTCAGCTCGTGGCAGCCAGTCTAAAATATACTATCTTGGACTTCTCTGGATGTTTCCCAGGCGAGCTATTGGCAGCATGTTCAGAACCACTGTTTCTGAGGCTAATTCTTGAACCGTGTCATAGACGCTCGATCTTGGCGGCATTCGTCTCAGCGCCTGGCAATTAGTATAGAAGCCCTGTTTCCCACTGTTTCTGAGGCTAATTCTTGAACCGTAAGTCATAGACGCTAGATCTTGGCGGCATTCGTCTCAGCGCCTGGCAATTAGTATAGAAGCACTGAATTTGACTTCTATGGATGTTTCCCAGGCGAGCTATTGACAAGTAAATCCTAGACGCTCGATCTTGGTTATTTTCGCTTTCGCGGCTGGCAGCAAAGTTCAGAACCATGTTTCTGTGAATAACTCTTGAACCGTAAGTCACAGACGCTCGCTCTTGGCTGCATTCTTTTCAGCTCGTGGCAGCCAGTCTAAAATATACTATCTTGGACTTCTGGATGTTTCCCAGGCGAGCTATTGGCAGCATGTTCAGAACCACTGTTTCTGAGGCTAATTCTTGAACCGTAAGTCATAGACGCTCGATCTTGGCGGCATTCGTCTCAGCGCCTGGCAATTAGTATGGAAGCACTGTTTCCCACTGTTTCTGAGGCTAATTCTTGAACCGTAAGTCATAGACGCTAGATCTTGGCGGCATTCGTCGCAGCGCCTGGCAATTAGTATGGAAGCACTGTCTTTGACTTCTCTGGATGTTTCCCAGGCGAGCTATTGACAAGTAAATCCTAGACGCTCGATCTTGGTTATTTTCGCTTTCGCGGCTGGCAGCAAAGTTCAGAACCATGTTTCTGTGAATAACTTTTGAACCGTAAGTCACAGACGCTCGCTCTTGGCTGCATTCGTTTCAGCTCGTGGCAGCCAGTCTAAAATATACTATCTTGGACTTCTCTGGATGTTTCCCAGGCGAGCTATTGGCAGCATGTTCAGAACCACTGTTTCTGAGGCTAATTCTTGAACCGTAAGTCATAGACGCTCGATCTTGGCGGCATTCGTCTCAGCGCCTGGCAATTAGTATAGAAGCACGGTCTTTGACTTCTCTGGATGTTTCCCAGGCGAGCTATTGACAAGTAAATCCTAGACGCTCGATCTTGGTTATTTTCGCTTTCGCGGCTGGCAGCAAAGTTCAGAATCATGTTTCTGTGAATAACTCTTGAACCGTAAGTCACAGACGCTCGCTCTTGGCTGCATTCTTTTCAGCTCGTGGCAGCCAGTCTAAAATATACTATCTTGGACTTCTCTGGATGTTTCCCAGGCGAGCTATTGGCAGCATGTTCAGAACCACTGTTTCTGAGGCTAATTCTTGAACCGTAAGTCATAGACGCTCGATCTTGGCGGCATTCGTCTCAGCGCCTGGCAATTAGTATAGAAGCACTGTTTCCCACTGTTTCTGAGGCTAATTCTTGAACCGTAAGTCATAGACGCTAGATCTTGGCGGCATTCGTCGCAGCGCCTGGCAATTAGTATGGAAGCACTGTCTTTGACTTCTCTGGATGTTTCCCAGGCGAGCTATTGACAAGTAAATCCTAGACGCTCGATCTTGGTTATTTTCGCTTTCGCGGCTGGCAGCAAAGTTCAGAACCATGTTTCTGTGAATAACTTTTGAACCGTAAGTCACAGACGCTCGCTCTTGGCTGCATTCGTTTCAGCTCGTGGCAGCCAGTCTAAAATATACTATCTTGGACTTCTCTGGATGTTTCCCAGGCGAGCTATTGGCAGCATGTTCAGAACCACTGTTTCTGAGGCTAATTCTTGAATCGTAAGTCATAGACGCTCGATCTTGGCGGCATTCGTCTCAGCGCCTGGCAATTAGTATAGAAGCACTGTTTCCCACTGTTTCTGAGGCTAATTCTTGAACCGTAAGTCATAGACGCTAGATCTTGGCGGCATTCGTCTCAGCGCCTGGCAATTAGTATAGAAGCACTGTCTTTGACTTCTCTGGATGTTTCCCAGGCGAGTTTTTGACAAGTAAATCCTAGACGCTTGATCTTGGTTATTTTCGCTTTCGCGGCTGGCAGCAAAGTTCAGAACCATGTTTCTGTGAATAACTTTTGAACCGTAAGTCACAGACGCTCGCTCTTGGCTGCATTCGTTTCAGCTCGTGGCAGCCAGTCTAAAAAACACAATCTTGGACTTCTCTGGATGTTTCCCAGGCGAGCTATTGGCAGCATGTTCAGAACCACTGTTTCTGAGGCTAATTCTTGAACCGTAAGTCATAGACGCTCGATCTTGGCGGCATTAGTCTCAGCGCCTGGCAATTAGTATAGAAGCCCTGTTTCCCACTGTTTCTGAGGCTAATTCTTGAACCGTAAGTCATAGACGCTAGATCTTGGCGGCATTCGTCTCAGCGCCTGGCAATTAGTATAGAAGCACTGTATTTGACTTCTATGGATGTTTCCCAGGCGAGCTATTGACAAGTAAATCCTAGACGCTCGATCTTGGTTATTTTCGCTTTCGCGGCTGGCAGCAAAGTTCAGAACCATGTTTCTGTGAATAACTTTTGAACCGTAAGTCACAGACGCTCGCTCTTGGCTGCATTCGTTTCAGCTCGTGGCAGCCAGTCTAAAAAACACAATCTTGGACTTCTCTGGATGTTTCCCAGGCGAGCTATTGGCAGCATGTTCAGAACCACTGTTTCTGAGGCTAATTCTTGAACCGTAAGTCATAGACGCTCGATCTTGGCGGCATTCGTCTCAGCGCCTGGCAATTAGTATAGAAGCACTGTTTCCCACTGTTTCTGAGGCTAATTCTTGAACCGTAAGTCATAGACGCTAGATCTTGGCGGCATTCGTCTCAGCGCCTGGCAATTAGTATAGAAGCACTGTCTTTGACTTCTCTGGATGTTTCCCAGGCGAGCTATTGACAAGTAAATCCTAGACGCTCGATCTTGGTTATTTTCGCTTTCGCGGCTGGCAGCAAAGTTCAGAACCATGTTTCTGTGAATAACTTTTGAACCGTAAGTCACAGACGCTCGCTCTTGGCTGCATTCGTTTCAGCTCGTGGCAGCCAGTCTAAAATATACTATCTTGGACTTCTCTGGATGTTTCCCAGGCGAGCTATTGGCAGCATGTTCAGAACCACTGTTTCTGAGGCTAATTCTTGAATCGTAAGTCATAGACGCTCGATCTTGGCGGCATTCGTCTCAGCGCCTGGCAATTAGTATAGAAGCACTGTTTCCCACTGTTTCTGAGGCTAATTCTTGAACCGTAAGTCATAGACGCTAGATCTTGGCGGCATTCGTCTCAGCGCCTGGCAATTAGTATAGAAGCACTGTTTCCCACTGTTTCTGAGGCTAATTCTTGAACCGTAAGTCATAGACGCTAGATCTTGGCGGCATTCGTCTCAGCGCCTGGCAATTAGTATAGAAGCACTGTCTTTGACTTCTCTGGATGTTTCCCAGGCGAGCTATTGACAAGTAAATCCTAGACGCTCGATCTTGGTTATTTTCGCTTTCGCGGCTGGCAGCAAAGTTCAGAACCATGTTTCTGTGAATAACTTTTGAACCGTAAGTCACAGACGCTCGCTCTTGGCTGCATTCGTTTCAGCTCGTGGCAGCCAGTCTAAAATATACTATCTTGGACTTCTCTGGATGTTTCCCAGGCGAGCTATTGGCAGCATGTTCAGAACCACTGTTTCTGAGGCTAATTCTTGAACCGTAAGTCATAGACGCTCGATCTTGGCGGCATTCGTCTCAGCGCCTGGCAATTAGTATAGAAGCACGGTCTTTGACTTCTCTGGATGTTTCCCAGGCGAGCTATTGACAAGTAAATCCTAGACGCTCGATCTTGGTTATTTTCGCTTTCGCGGCTGGCAGCAAAGTTCAGAATCATGTTTCTGTGAATAACTCTTGAACCGTAAGTCACAGACGCTCGCTCTTGGCTGCATTCTTTTCAGCTCGTGGCAGCCAGTCTAAAATATACTATCTTGGACTTCTCTGGATGTTTCCCAGGCGAGCTATTGGCAGCATGTTCAGAACCACTGTTTCTGAGGCTAATTCTTGAACCGTAAGTCATAGACGCTCGATCTTGGCGGCATTCGTCTCAGCGCCTGGCAATTAGTATAGAAGCACTGTTTCCCACTGTTTCTGAGGCTAATTCTTGAACCGTAAGTCATAGACGCTAGATCTTGGCGGCATTCGTCGCAGCGCCTGGCAATTAGTATGGAAGCACTGTCTTTGACTTCTCTGGATGTTTCCCAGGCGAGCTATTGACAAGTAAATCCTAGACGCTCGATCTTGGTTATTTTCGCTTTCGCGGCTGGCAGCAAAGTTCAGAACCATGTTTCTGTGAATAACTTTTGAACCGTAAGTCACAGACGCTCGCTCTTGGCTGCATTCGTTTCAGCTCGTGGCAGCCAGTCTAAAATATACTATCTTGGACTTCTCTGGATGTTTCCCAGGCGAGCTATTGGCAGCATGTTCAGAACCACTGTTTCTGAGGCTAATTCTTGAATCGTAAGTCATAGACGCTCGATCTTGGCGGCATTCGTCTCAGCGCCTGGCAATTAGTATAGAAGCACTGTTTCCCACTGTTTCTGAGGCTAATTCTTGAACCGTAAGTCATAGACGCTAGATCTTGGCGGCATTCGTCTCAGCGCCTGGCAATTAGTGTAGAAGCACTGTCTTTGACTTCTCTGGATGTTTCCCAGGCGAGTTTTTGACAAGTAAATCCTAGACGCTTGATCTTGGTTATTTTCGCTTTCGCGGCTGGCAGCAAAGTTCAGAACCATGTTTCTGTGAATAACTCTTGAACCGTAAGTCACTGACGCTCGCTCTTGGCTGCATTCGTTTCAGCTCGTGGCAGCCAGTCTAAAAAACACAATCTTGGACTTCTCTGGATGTTTCCCAGGCGAGCTATTGGCAGCATGTTCAGAACCACTGTTTCTTAGGCTAATTCTTGAACCGTATGTCATAGACGCTCGATCTTGGCGGCATTCGTCTCAGCGCCTGGCAATTAGTATAGAAGCACTGTTTCCCACTGTTTCTGAGGCTAATTCTTGAACCGTAAGTCATAGACGCTAGATCTTGGCGGCATTCGTCTCAGCGCCTGGCAATTAGTATAGAAGCACTGTCTTTGACTTCTCTGGATGTTTCCCAGGCGAGTTTTTGACAAGTAAATCCTAGACGCTTGATCTTGGTTATTTTCGCTTTCGCGGCTGGCAGCAAAGTTCAGAACCATGTTTCTGTGAATAACTTTTGAACCGTAAGTCACAGACGCTCGCTCTTGGCTGCATTCGTTTCAGCTCGTGGCAGCCAGTCTAAAAAAACACAATCTTGGACTTCTCTGGATGTTTCCCAGGCGAGCTATTGGCAGCATGTTCAGAACCACTGTTTCTGAGGCTAATTCTTGAACCGTAAGTCATAGACGCTCGATCTTGGCGGCATTCGTCTCAGCGCCTGGCAATTAGTATAGAAGCACTGTTTCCCACTGTTTCTGAGGCTAATTCTTGAACCGTAAGTCATAGACGCTAGATCTTGGCGGCATTCGTCTCAGCGCCTGGCAATTAGTATAGAAGCACTGTCTTTGACTTCTCTGGATGTTTCCCAGGCGAGCTATTGACAAGTAAATCCTAGACGCTCGATCTTGGTTATTTTCGCTTTCGCGGCTGGCAGCAAAGTTCAGAACCATATTTCTGTGAATAACTTTTGAACCGTAAGTCACAGACGCTCGCTCTTGGCTGCATTTGTTTCAGCTCGTGGCAGCCAGTCTAAAATATACTATCTTGGACTTCTCTGGATGTTTCCCAGGCGAGCTATTGGCAGCATGTTCAGAACCACTGTTTCTGAGGCTAATTCTTGAATCGTAAGTCATAGACGCTCGATCTTGGCGGCATTCGTCTCAGCGCCTGGCAATTAGTATAGAAGCACTGTTTCCCACTGTTTCTGAGGCTAATTCTTGAACCGTAAGTCATAGACGCTAGATCTTGGCGGCATTCGTCTCAGCGCCTGGCAATTAGTATAGAAGCACTGTCTTTGACTTCTCTGGATGTTTCCCAGGCGAGTTTTTGACAAGTAAATCCTAGACGCTTGATCTTGGTTATTTTCGCTTTCGCGGCTGGCAGCAAAGTTCAGAACCATGTTTCTGTGAATAACTTTTGAACCGTAAGTCACAGACGCTCGCTCTTGGCTGCATTCGTTTCAGCTCGTGGCAGCCAGTCTAAAAAACACAATCTTGGACTTCTCTGGATGTTTCCCAGACGAGCTATTGGCAGCATGTTCAGAACCACTGTTTCTGAGGCTAATTCTTGAACCGTAAGTCATAGACGCTCGATCTTGGCGGCATTCGTCTCAGCGCCTGGCAATTAGTATAGAAGCCCTGTTTCCCACTGTTTCTGAGGCTAATTCTTGAACCGTAAGTCATAGACGCTAGATCTTGGCGGCATTCGTCTCAGCGCCTGGCAATTAGTATAGAAGCACTGTATTTGACTTCTATGGATGTTTCCCAGGCGAGCTATTGACAAGTAAATCCTAGACGCTCGATCTTGGTTATTTTCGCTTTCGCGGCTGGCAGCAAAGTTCAGAACCATGTTTCTGTGAATAACTTTTGAACCGTAAGTCACAGACGCTCGCTCTTGGCTGCATTCGTTTCAGCTCGTGGCAGCCAGTCTAAAAAACACAATCTTGGACTTCTCTGGATGTTTCCCAGGCGAGCTATTGGCAGCATGTTCAGAACCACTGTTTCTGAGGCTAATTCTTGAACCGTAAGTCATAGACGCTCGATCTTGGCGGCATTCGTCTCAGCGCCTGGCAATTAGTATAGAAGCACTGTTTCCCACTGTTTCTGAGGCTAATTCTTGAACCGTAAGTCATAGACGCTAGATCTTGGCGGCATTCGTCTCAGCGCCTGGCAATTAGTATAGAAGCACTGTCTTTGACTTCTCTGGATGTTTCCCAGGCGAGCTATTGACAAGTAAATCCTAGACGCTCGATCTTGGTTATTTTCGCTTTCGCGGCTGGCAGCAAAGTTCAGAACCATGTTTCTGTGAATAACTTTTGAACCGTAAGTCACAGACGCTCGCTCTTGGCTGCATTCGTTTCAGCTCGTGGCAGCCAGTCTAAAATATACTATCTTGGACTTCTCTGGATGTTTCCCAGGCGAGCTATTGGCAGCATGTTCAGAACCACTGTTTCTGAGGCTAATTCTTGAACCGTGTCATAGACGCTCGATCTTGGCGGCATTCGTCTCAGCGCCTGGCAATTAGTATAGAAGCCCTGTTTCCCACTGTTTCTGAGGCTAATTCTTGAACCGTAAGTCATAGACGCTAGATCTTGGCGGCATTCGTCTCAGCGCCTGGCAATTAGTATAGAAGCACTGAATTTGACTTCTATGGATGTTTCCCAGGCGAGCTATTGACAAGTAAATCCTAGACGCTCGATCTTGGTTATTTTCGCTTTCGCGGCTGGCAGCAAAGTTCAGAACCATGTTTCTGTGAATAACTCTTGAACCGTAAGTCACAGACGCTCGCTCTTGGCTGCATTCTTTTCAGCTCGTGGCAGCCAGTCTAAAATATACTATCTTGGACTTCTCTGGATGTTTCCCAGGCGAGCTATTGGCAGCATGTTCAGAACCACTGTTTCTGAGGCTAATTCTTGAACCGTAAGTCATAGACGCTCGATCTTGGCGGCATTCGTCTCAGCGCCTGGCAATTAGTATGGAAGCACTGTTTCCCACTGTTTCTGAGGCTAATTCTTGAACCGTAAGTCATAGACGCTAGATCTTGGCGGCATTCGTCGCAGCGCCTGGCAATTAGTATGGAAGCACTGTCTTTGACTTCTCTGGATGTTTCCCAGGCGAGCTATTGACAAGTAAATCCTAGACGCTCGATCTTGGTTATTTTCGCTTTCGCGGCTGGCAGCAAAGTTCAGAACCATGTTTCTGTGAATAACTTTTGAACCGTAAGTCACAGACGCTCGCTCTTGGCTGCATTCGTTTCAGCTCGTGGCAGCCAGTCTAAAATATACTATCTTGGACTTCTCTGGATGTTTCCCAGGCGAGCTATTGGCAGCATGTTCAGAACCACTGTTTCTGAGGCTAATTCTTGAACCGTAAGTCATAGACGCTCGATCTTGGCGGCATTCGTCTCAGCGCCTGGCAATTAGTATAGAAGCACGGTCTTTGACTTCTCTGGATGTTTCCCAGGCGAGCTATTGACAAGTAAATCCTAGACGCTCGATCTTGGTTATTTTCGCTTTCGCGGCTGGCAGCAAAGTTCAGAATCATGTTTCTGTGAATAACTCTTGAACCGTAAGTCACAGACGCTCGCTCTTGGCTGCATTCTTTTCAGCTCGTGGCAGCCAGTCTAAAATATACTATCTTGGACTTCTCTGGATGTTTCCCAGGCGAGCTATTGGCAGCATGTTCAGAACCACTGTTTCTGAGGCTAATTCTTGAACCGTAAGTCATAGACGCTCGATCTTGGCGGCATTCGTCTCAGCGCCTGGCAATTAGTATAGAAGCACTGTTTCCCACTGTTTCTGAGGCTAATTCTTGAACCGTAAGTCATAGACGCTAGATCTTGGCGGCATTCGTCGCAGCGCCTGGCAATTAGTATGGAAGCACTGTCTTTGACTTCTCTGGATGTTTCCCAGGCGAGCTATTGACAAGTAAATCCTAGACGCTCGATCTTGGTTATTTTCGCTTTCGCGGCTGGCAGCAAAGTTCAGAACCATGTTTCTGTGAATAACTTTTGAACCGTAAGTCACAGACGCTCGCTCTTGGCTGCATTCGTTTCAGCTCGTGGCAGCCAGTCTAAAAAACACAATCTTGGACTTCTCTGGATGTTTCCCAGGCGAGCTATTGGCAGCATGTTCAGAACCACTGTTTCTGAGGCTAATTCTTGAACCGTAAGTCATAGACGCTCGATCTTGGCGGCATTCGTCTCAGCGCCTGGCAATTAGTATAGAAGCCCTGTTTCCCACTGTTTCTGAGGCTAATTCTTGAACCGTAAGTCATAGACGCTAGATCTTGGCGGCATTCGTCTCAGCGCCTGGCAATTAGTATAGAAGCACTGTATTTGACTTCTATGGATGTTTCCCAGGCGAGCTATTGACAAGTAAATCCTAGACGCTCGATCTTGGTTATTTTCGCTTTCGCGGCTGGCAGCAAAGTTCAGAACCATGTTTCTGTGAATAACTTTTGAACCGTAAGTCACAGACGCTCGCTCTTGGCTGCATTCGTTTCAGCTCGTGGCAGCCAGTCTAAAAAACACAATCTTGGACTTCTCTGGATGTTTCCCAGGCGAGCTATTGGCAGCATGTTCAGAACCACTGTTTCTGAGGCTAATTCTTGAACCGTAAGTCATAGACGCTCGATCTTGGCGGCATTCGTCTCAGCGCCTGGCAATTAGTATAGAAGCACTGTTTCCCACTGTTTCTGAGGCTAATTCTTGAACCGTAAGTCATAGACGCTAGATCTTGGCGGCATTCGTCTCAGCGCCTGGCAATTAGTATAGAAGCACTGTCTTTGACTTCTCTGGATGTTTCCCAGGCGAGCTATTGACAAGTAAATCCTAGACGCTCGATCTTGGTTATTTTCGCTTTCGCGGCTGGCAGCAAAGTTCAGAACCATGTTTCTGTGAATAACTTTTGAACCGTAAGTCACAGACGCTCGCTCTTGGCTGCATTTGTTTCAGCTCGTGGCAGCCAGTCTAAAATATACTATCTTGGACTTCTCTGGATGTTTCCCAGGCGAGCTATTGGCAGCATGTTCAGAACCACTGTTTCTGAGGCTAATTCTTGAATCGTAAGTCATAGACGCTCGATCTTGGCGGCATTCGTCTCAGCGCCTGGCAATTAGTATAGAAGCACTGTTTCCCACTGTTTCTGAGGCTAATTCTTGAACCGTAAGTCATAGACGCTAGATCTTGGCGGCATTCGTCTCAGCGCCTGGCAATTAGTATAGAAGCACTGTCTTTGACTTCTCTGGATGTTTCCCAGGCGAGTTTTTGACAAGTAAATCCTAGACGCTTGATCTTGGTTATTTTCGCTTTCGCGGCTGGCAGCAAAGTTCAGAACCATGTTTCTGTGAATAACTCTTGAACCGTAAGTCACTGACGCTCGCTCTTGGCTGCATTCGTTTCAGCTCGTGGCAGCCAGTCTAAAAAACACAATCTTGGACTTCTCTGGATGTTTCCCAGGCGAGCTATTGGCAGCATGTTCAGAACCACTGTTTCTTAGGCTAATTCTTGAACCGTATGTCATAGACGCTCGATCTTGGCGGCATTCGTCTCAGCGCCTGGCAATTAGTATAGAAGCACTGTTTCCCACTGTTTCTGAGGCTAATTCTTGAACCGTAAGTCATAGACGCTAGATCTTGGCGGCATTCGTCTCAGCGCCTGGCAATTAGTATAGAAGCACTGTCTTTGACTTCTCTGGATGTTTCCCAGGCGAGTTTTTGACAAGTAAATCCTAGACGCTCGATCTTGTTATTTTCGCTTTCGCGGCTGGCAGCAAAGTTCAGAACCATGTTTCTGTGAATAACTTTTGAACCGTAAGTCACAGACGCTCGCTCTTGGCTGCATTCGTTTCAGCTCGTGGCAGCCAGTCTAAAAAACACAATCTTGGACTTCTCTGGATGTTTCCCAGGCGAGCTATTGGCAGCATGTTCAGAACCACTGTTTCTGAGGCTAATTCTTGAACCGTAAGTCATAGACGCTCGATCTTGGCGGCATTCGTCTCAGCGCCTGGCAATTAGTATAGAAGCCCTGTTTCCCACTGTTTCTGAGGCTAATTCTTGAACCGTAAGTCATAGACGCTAGATCTTGGCGGCATTCGTCTCAGCGCCTGGCAATTAGTATAGAAGCACTGTATTTGACTTCTATGGATGTTTCCCAGGCGAGCTATTGACAAGTAAATCCTAGACGCTCGATCTTGGTTATTTTCGCTTTCGCGGCTGGCAGCAAAGTTCAGAACCATGTTTCTGTGAATAACTTTTGAACCGTAAGTCACAGACGCTCGCTCTTGGCTGCATTCGTTTCAGCTCGTGGCAGCCAGTCTAAAAAACACAATCTTGGACTTCTCTGGATGTTTCCCAGGCGAGCTATTGGCAGCATGTTCAGAACCACTGTTTCTGAGGCTAATTCTTGAACCGTAAGTCATAGACGCTCGATCTTGGCGGCATTCGTCTCAGCGCCTGGCAATTAGTATAGAAGCACTGTTTCCCACTGTTTCTGAGGCTAATTCTTGAACCGTAAGTCATAGACGCTAGATCTTGGCGGCATTCGTCTCAGCGCCTGGCAATTAGTATAGAAGCACTGTCTTTGACTTCTCTGGATGTTTCCCAGGCGAGCTATTGACAAGTAAATCCTAGACGCTCGATCTTGGTTATTTTCGCTTTCGCGGCTGGCAGCAAAGTTCAGAACCATGTTTCTGTGAATAACTTTTGAACCGTAAGTCACAGACGCTCGCTCTTGGCTGCATTTGTTTCAGCTCGTGGCAGCCAGTCTAAAATATACTATCTTGGACTTCTCTGGATGTTTCCCAGGCGAGCTATTGGCAGCATGTTCAGAACCACTGTTTCTGAGGCTAATTCTTGAATCGTAAGTCATAGACGCTCGATCTTGGCGGCATTCGTCTCAGCGCCTGGCAATTAGTATAGAAGCACTGTTTCCCACTGTTTCTGAGGCTAATTCTTGAACCGTAAGTCATAGACGCTAGATCTTGGCGGCATTCGTCTCAGCGCCTGGCAATTAGTATAGAAGCACTGTCTTTGACTTCTCTGGATGTTTCCCAGGCGAGTTTTTGACAAGTAAATCCTAGACGCTTGATCTTGGTTATTTTCGCTTTCGCGGCTGGCAGCAAAGTTCAGAACCATGTTTCTGTGAATAACTTTTGAACCGTAAGTCACAGACGCTCGCTCTTGGCTGCATTCGTTTCAGCTCGTGGCAGCCAGTCTAAAAAACACAATCTTGGACTTCTCTGGATGTTTCCCAGGCGAGCTATTGGCAGCATGTTCAGAACCACTGTTTCTGAGGCTAATTCTTGAACCGTAAGTCATAGACGCTCGATCTTGGCGGCATTCGTCTCAGCGCCTGGCAATTAGTATAGAAGCACTGTTTCCCACTGTTTCTGAGGCTAATTCTTGAACCGTAAGTCATAGACGCTAGATCTTGGCGGCATTCGTCTCAGCGCCTGGCAATTAGTATAGAAGCACTGTCTTTGACTTCTCTGGATGTTTCCCAGGCGAGCTATTGACAAGTAAATCCTAGACGCTCGATCTTGGTTATTTTCGCTTTCGCGGCTGGCAGCAAAGTTCAGAACCATGTTTCTGTGAATAACTTTTGAACCGTAAGTCACAGACGCTCGCTCTTGGCTGCATTTGTTTCAGCTCGTGGCAGCCAGTCTAAAATATACTATCTTGGACTTCTCTGGATGTTTCCCAGGCGAGCTATTGGCAGCATGTTCAGAACCACTGTTTCTGAGGCTAATTCTTGAATCGTAAGTCATAGACGCTCGATCTTGGCGGCATTCGTCTCAGCGCCTGGCAATTAGTATAGAAGCACTGTTTCCCACTGTTTCTGAGGCTAATTCTTGAACCGTAAGTCATAGACGCTAGATCTTGGCGGCATTCGTCTCAGCGCCTGGCAATTAGTATAGAAGCACTGTCTTTGACTTCTCTGGATGTTTCCCAGGCGAGTTTTTGACAAGTAAATCCTAGACGCTCGATCTTGGTTATTTTCGCTTTCGCGGCTGGCAGCAAAGTTCAGAACCATGTTTCTGTGAATAACTCTTGAACCGTAAGTCACAGACGCTCGCTCTTGGCTGCATTCGTTTCAGCTCGTGGCAGCCAGTCTAAAAAACACAATCTTGGACTTCTCTGGATGTTTCCTAGGCGAGCTATTGGCAGCATGTTCAGAACCACTGTTTCTGAGGCTAATTCTTGAACCGTAAGTCATAGACGCTCGATCTTGGCGGCATTCGTCTCAGCGCCTGGCAATTAGTATAGAAGCACTGTTTCCCACTGTTTCTGAGGCTAATTCTTGAACCGTAAGTCATAGACGCTAGATCTTGGCGGCATTCGTCTCAGCGCCTGGCAATTAGTATAGAAGCACTGTCTTTGACTTCTCTGGATGTTTCCCAGGCGAGCTATTGACAAGTACATCCTAGACGCTCGATCTTGGTTATTTTCGCTTTCGCGGCTGGCAGCAAAGTTCAGAACCATGTTTCTGTGAATAACTCTTGAACCGTAAGTCACAGACGCTCGCTCTTGGCTGCATTCGTTTCAGCTCGTGGCAGCCAGTCTAAAAAACACTATCTTGGACTTCTCTGGATGTTTCCCAGGCGAGCTATTGGCAGCATGTTCAGAACCACTGTTTCTGAGGCTAATTCTTGAACCGTAAGTCATAGACGCTCGATCTTGGCGGCATTCGTCTCAGCGCCTGGCAATTAGTATAGAAGCCCTGTTTCCCACTGTTTCTGAGGCTAATTCTTGAACCGTAAGTCATAGACGCTAGATCTTGGCGGCATTCGTCTCAGCGCCTGGCAATTAGTATAGAAGCACTGTATTTGACTTCTATGGATGTTTCCCAGGCGAGCTATTGACAAGTAAATCCTAGACGCTCGATCTTGGTTATTTTCGCTTTCGCGGCTGGCAGCAAAGTTCAGAACCATGTTTCTGTGAATAACTCTTGAACCGTAAGTCACAGACGCTCGCTCTTGGCTGCATTCGTTTCAGCTCGTGGCAGCCAGTCTAAAATATACTATCTTGGACTTCTCTGGATGTTTCCCAGGCGAGCTATTGGCAGCATGTTCAGAACCACTGTTTCTGAGGCTAATTCTTGAACCGTAAGTCATAGACGCTCGATCTTGGCGGCATTCGTCTCAGCGCCTGGCAATTAGTATAGAAGCACGGTCTTTGACTTCTCTGGATGTTTCCCAGGCGAGCTATTGACAAGTAAATCCTAGACGCTCGATCTTGGTTATTTTCGCTTTCGCGGCTGGCAGCAAAGTTCAGAATCATGTTTCTGTGAATAACTCTTGAACCGTAAGTCACAGACGCTCGCTCTTGGCTGCATTCTTTTCAGCTCGTGGCAGCCAGTCTAAAATATACTATCTTGGACTTCTCTGGATGTTTCCCAGGCGAGCTATTGGCAGCATGTTCAGAACCACTGTTTCTGAGGCTAATTCTTGAACCGTAAGTCATAGACGCTCGATCTTGGCGGCATTCGTCTCAGCGCCTGGCAATTAGTATAGAAGCACTGTTTCCCACTGTTTCTGAGGCTAATTCTTGAACCGTAAGTCATAGACGCTAGATCTTGGCGGCATTCGTCGCAGCGCCTGGCAATTAGTATGGAAGCACTGTCTTTGACTTCTCTGGATGTTTCCCAGGCGAGCTATTGACAAGTAAATCCTAGACGCTCGATCTTGGTTATTTTCGCTTTCGCGGCTGGCAGCAAAGTTCAGAACCATGTTTCTGTGAATAACTTTTGAACCGTAAGTCACAGACGCTCGCTCTTGGCTGCATTCGTTTCAGCTCGTGGCAGCCAGTCTAAAATATACTATCTTGGACTTCTCTGGATGTTTCCCAGGCGAGCTATTGGCAGCATGTTCAGAACCACTGTTTCTGAGGCTAATTCTTGAATCGTAAGTCATAGACGCTCGATCTTGGCGGCATTAGTCTCAGCGCCTGGCAATTAGTATAGAAGCACTGTTTCCCACTGTTTCTGAGGCTAATTCTTGAACCGTAAGTCATAGACGCTAGATCTTGGCGGCATTCGTCTCAGCGCCTGGCAATTAGTATAGAAGCACTGTCTTTGACTTCTCTGGATGTTTCCCAGGCGAGTTTTTGACAAGTAAATCCTAGACGCTTGATCTTGGTTATTTTCGCTTTCGCGGCTGGCAGCAAAGTTCAGAACCATGTTTCTGTGAATAACTCTTGAACCGTAAGTCACAGACGCTCGCTCTTTGCTGCATTCTTTTCAGCTCGTGGCAGCCAGTCTAAAATATACTATCTTGGACTTCTCTGGATGTTTCCCAGGCGAGCTATTGGCAGCATGTTCAGAACCACTGTTTCTGAGGCTAATTCTTGAACCGTAAGTCATAGACGCTCGATCTTGGCGGCATTCGTCTCAGCGCCTGGCAATTAGTATAGAAGCACTGTTTCCCACTGTTTCTGAGGCTAATTCTTGAACCGTAAGTCATAGACGCTAGATCTTGGCGGCATTCGTCGCAGCGCCTGGCAATTAGTATGGAAGCACTGTCTTTGACTTCTCTGGATGTTTCCCAGGCGAGCTATTGACAAGTAAATCCTAGACGCTCGATCTTGGTTATTTTCGCTTTCGCGGCTGGCAGCAAAGTTCAGAACCATGTTTCTGTGAATAACTTTTGAACCGTAAGTCACAGACGCTCGCTCTTGGCTGCATTCGTTTCAGCTCGTGGCAGCCAGTCTAAAAAACACAATCTTGGACATCTCTGGATGTTTCCCAGGCGAGCTATTGGCAACATGTTCAGAACCACTGTTTCTGAGGCTAATTCTTGAACCGTAAGTCATAGACGCTAAATCTTGGCGGCATTCGTCTCAGCGCCTGGAAATTAGTATAGAAGCACTGTCTTTGACTTCTCTGGATGTTTCCCAGGCGAGCTATTGACAAGTAAATCCTAGACGCTCGATCTTGGTTATTTTCGCTTTCGCGGCTGGCAGCAAAGTTCAGAACCATGTTTCTGTGAATAACTCTTGAACCGTAAGTCACAGACGCTCGCTCTTGGCTGCATTCGTTTCAGCTCGTGGCAGCCAGTCTAAAAAACACAATCTTGGACTTCTCTGGATGTTTCCCAGGCGAGCTATTGGCAGCATGTTCAGAACCACTGTTTCTGAGGCTAATTCTTGAACCGTAAGTCATAGACGCTCGATCTTGGCGGCATTCGTCTCAGCGCCTGGCAATTAGTATAGAAGCACTGTCTTTGACTTCTCTGGATGTTTCCCAGGCGAGCTATTGACAAGTAAATCCTAGACGCTCAATCTTGGTTATTTTCGCTTTCGCGGCTGGCAGCAAAGTTCAGAACCATGTTTCTGTGAATAACTCTTGAACCGTAAGTCACAGACGCTCGCTCTTGGCTGCATTCGTTTCAGCTCGTGGCAGCCAGTCTAAAAAACACTATCCTGGACTTCTCTGGATGTTTCCCAGGCGAGCTATTGGCAGCATGTTCAGAACCACTGTTTCTGAGGCTAATTCTTGAACCGTAAGTCATAGACGCTCGATCTTGGCGGCATTCGTCTCAGCGCCTGGCAATTAGTATAGAAGCACTGTTTCCCACTGTTTCTGAGGCTAATTCTTGAACCGTAAGTCATAGACGCTCGATCTTGGCGGCATTCGTCTCAGCGCCTGGCAATTAGTATAGAAGCACTGTCTTTGACTTCTCTGGATGTTTCCCAGGCGAGCTATTGACAAGTAAATCCTAGACGCTCGATCTTGGTTATTTTCGCTTTCGCGGCTGGCAGCAAAGTTCAGAACCATGTTTCTGTGAATAACTCTTGAACCGTAAGTTACAGACGCTCGCTCTTGGCTGCATTCGTTTCAGCTCGTGGCAGCCAGTCTAAAAAACACTATCTTGGACTTCTCTGGATGTTTCCCAGGCGAGCAATTGGCAGCATGTTCAGAACCACTGTTTCTGAGGCTAATTCTTGAACCGTAAGTCATAGACGCTCGATCTTGGGGGCATTCGTCTCAGCGCCTAGCAATTAGTATAGAAGCACTGTCTTTGACTTATCTGGATGTTTCCCAGGCGAGCTATTGACAAGTAAATCCTAGACGCTCGATCTTGGTTATTTTCGCTTTCGCGGCTGGCAGCAAAGTTCAGAACCATGTTTCTGTGAATAACTCTTGAACCGTAAGTTACAGACGCTCGCTCTTGGCTGCATTCGTTTCAGCTCGTGGCAGCCAGTCTAAAAAACACTATCTTGGACTTCTCTGGATGTTTCCCAGGCGAGCTATTGGCAGCATGTTCAGAACCACTGTTTCTGAGGCTAATTCTTGAATCGTAAGTCATAGACGCTCGATCTTGGCGGCATTCGTCTCAGCGCCTGGCATTAGTACAGAAGCACTGTTTCCCACTGTTTCTGAGGCTAATTCTTGAACCGTAAGTCATAGACGCTAGATCTTGGCGGCATTCGTCTCAGCGCCTGGCAATTAGTATAGAAGCACTGTCTTTGACTTCTCTGGATGTTTCCCAGGCGAGTTTTGACAAGTAAATCCTAGACGCTCGATCTTGGTTATTTTCGCTTTCGCGGCTGGCAGCAAAGTTCAGAACCATGTTTCTGTGAATAACTTTTGAACCGTAAGTCACAGACGCTCGCTCTTGGCTGCATTCGTTTCAGCTCGTGGCAGCCAGTCTAAAAAACACAATCTTGGACTTCTCTGGATGTTTCCCAGGCGAGCCATTGGCAGCATGTTCAGAACCACTGTTTCTGAGGCTAATTCTTGAACCGTAAGTCATAGACGCTCGATCTTGGCGGCATTCGTCTCAGCGCCTGGCAATTAGTATAGAAGCCCCTGTTTCCCACTGTTTCTGAGGCTAATTCTTGAACCGTAAGTCATAGACGCTAGATCTTGGCTGCATTCGTTTCAGCTCGTGGCAGCCAGTCTAAAAAACACTATCTTGGACTTCTCTGGATGTTTCCCAGGCGAGCTATTGGCAGCATGTTCAGAACCACTGTTTCTGAGGCTAATTCTTGAACCGTAGTCATAGACGCTCGATCTTGGGGGCATTCGTCTCAGCGCCTAGCAATTAGTATAGAAGCACGGTCTTTGACTTATCTGGATGTTTCCCAGGCGAGCTATTGACAAGTAAATCCTAGACGCTCGATCTTGGTTATTTTCGCTTTCGCGGCTGGCAGCAAAGTTCAGAACCATGTTTCTGTGAATAACTCTTGAACCTAAGTCACAGACGCTCGCTCTTGGCTGCATTCGTTTCAGCTAGTGGCAGCCAGTCTAAAAAACACAATCTTAGACTTCTCTGGATGTTTCCCAGGCGAGCTATTGGCAGCATGTTCAGAACCACTGTTTCTGAGGCTAATTCTTGAACCGTAAGTCATAGACGCTCGATCTTGGCGGCATTCGTCTCAGCGCCTGGCAATTAGTATAGAAGCACTGTTTCCCACTGTTTCTGAGGCTAATTCTTGAACCGTAGTCATAGACGCTAGATCTTGGCGGCATTCGTCTCAGCGCCTGGCAATTAGTATAGAAGCACTGTCTTTGACTTCTCTGGATGTTTCCCAGGCGAGCTATTGACAAGTAAATCCTAGACGCTCGATCTTGGTTATTTTCGCTTTCGCGGCTGGCAGCAAAGTTCAGAACCATGTTTCTGTGAATAACTCTTGAACCGTAAGTCACAGACGCTCGCTCTTGGCTGCATTCGTTTCAGCTCGTGGCAGCCAGTCTAAAAAACACTATCTTGGACTTCTCTGGATGTTTCCCAGGCGAGCTATTGGCAGCATGTTCAGAACCACTGTTTCTGAGGCTAATTCTTGAATCGTAAGTCATAGACGCTCGATCTTGGCGGCATTCGTCTCAGCGCCTGGCAATTAGTACAGAAGCACTGTTTCCCACTGTTTCTGAGGCTAATTCTTGAACCGTAAGTCATAGACGCTAGATCTTGGCGGCATTCGTCTCAGCGCCTGGCAATTAGTATAGAAGCACTGTCTTTGACTTCTCTGGATGTTTCCCAGGCGAGTTTTTGACAAGTAAATCCTAGACGCTCGATCTTGGTTATTTTCGCTTTCGCGGCTGGCAGCAAAGTTCAGAACCATGTTTCTGTGAATAACTTTTGAACCGTAAGTCACAGACGCTCGCTCTTGGCTGCATTCGTTTCAGCTCGTGGCAGCCAGTCTAAAAAACACAATCTTGGACTTCTCTGGATGTTTCCCAGGCGAGCTATTGGCAGCATGTTCAGAACCACTGTTTCTGAGGCTAATTCTTGAACCGTAAGTCATAGACGCTCGATCTTGGCGGCATTCGTCTCAGCGCCTGGCAATTAGTATAGAAGCCCTGTTTCCCACTGTTTCTGAGGCTAATTCTTGAACCGTAAGTCATAGACGCTAGATCTTGGCGGCATTCGTCTCAGCGCCTGGCAATTAGTATAGAAGCACTGTTTTTGACTTCTATGGATGTTTCCCAGGCGAGCTATTGACAAGTAAATCCTAGACGCTCGATCTTGGTTATTTTCGCTTTCGCGGCTGGCAGCAAAGTTCAGAACCATGTTTCTGTGAATAACTTTTGAACTGTAAGTCACAGACGCTCGCTCTTGGCTGCATTCGTTTCAGCTCGTGGCAGCCAGTCTAAAAAACACAATCTTGGACTTCTCTGGATGTTTCCCAGGCGAGCTATTGGCAGCATGTTCAGAACCACTGTTTCTGAGGCTAATTCTTGAACCGTAAGTCATAGACGCTCGATCTTGGCGGCATTCGTCTCAGCGCCTGGCAATTAGTATAGAAGCACTGTTTCCCACTGTTTCTGAGGCTAATTCTTGAACCGTAAGTCATAGACGCTAGATCTTGGCGGCATTCGTCTCAGCGCCTGGCAATTAGTATAGAACTGTCTTTGACTTCTCTGGATGTTTCCAAGGCGAGTTTTTGACAAGTAAATCCTAGACGCTTGATCTTGGTTATTTTCGCTTTCGCGGCTGGCAGCAAAGTTCAGAACCATGTTTCTGTGAATAACTCTTGAACCGTAAGTCACAGACGCTCGCTCTTGGCTGCATTCTTTTCAGCTCGTGGCAGCCAGTCTAAAATATACTATCTTGGACTTCTCTGGATGTTTCCCAGTCGAGCTATTGGCAGCATGTTCAGAACCACTGTTTCTGAGGCTAATTCTTGAACCGTAAGTCAGAGACGCTCGATCTTGGCGGCATTCGTCTCAGCGCCTGGCAATTAGTATAGAAGCACTGTTTCCCACTGTTTCTGAGGCTAATTCTTGAACCGTAAGTCATAGACGCTAGATCTTGGCGGCATTCGTCGCAGCGCCTGGCAATTAGTATGGAAGCACTGTCTTTGACTTCTCTGGATGTTTCCCAGGCGAGCTATTGACAAGTAAATCCTAGACGCTCGATCTTGGTTATTTTCGCTTTCGCGGCTGGCAGCAAAGTTCAGAACCATGTTTCTGTGAATAACTTTTGAACCGTAAGTCACAGACGCTCGCTCTTGGCTGCATTCGTTTCAGCTCGTGGCAGCCAGTCTAAAAAACACAATCCTGGACTTCTCTGGATGTTTCCCAGGCGAGCTATTGGCAGCATGTTCAGAACCACTGTTTCTGAGGCTAATTCTTGAACCGTAAGTCATAGACGCTAAATCTTGGCGGCATTCGTCTCAGCGCCTGGAAATTAGTATAGAAGCACTGTCTTTGACTTCTCTGGATGTTTCCCAGGCGAGCTATTGACAAGTAAATCCTAGACGCTCGATCTTGGTTATTTTCGCTTTCGCGGCTGGCAGCAAAGTTCAGAACCATGTTTCTGTGAATAACTCTTGAACCGTAAGTCACAGACGCTCGCTCTTGGCTGCATTCGTTTCAGCTCGTGGCAGCCAGTCTAAAAAACACAATCTTGGACTTCTCTGGATGTTTCCCAGGCGAGCTATTGGCAGCATGTTCAGAACCACTGTTTCTGAGGCTAATTCTTGAACCGTAAGTCATAGACGCTCGATCTTGGCGGCATTCGTCTCAGCGCCTGGCAATTAGTATAGAAGCACTGTTTCCCACTGTTTCTGAGGCTAATTCTTGAAGCGTAAGTCATAGACGCTAGATCTTGGCGGCATTCGTCTCAGCGCCTGGCAATTAGTATAGAAGCACTGTCTTTGACTTCTCTGGATGTTTCCCAGGCGAGCTATTGACAAGTAAATCCTAGACGCTCAATCTTGGTTATTTTCGCTTTCGCGGCTGGCAGCAAAGTTCAGAACCATGTTTCTGTGAATAACTCTTGAACCGTAAGTCACAGACGCTCGCTCTTGGCTGCATTCGTTTCAGCTCGTGGCAGCCAGTCTAAAAAACACTATCCTGGACTTCTCTGGATGTTTCCCAGGCGAGCTATTGGCAGCATGTTCAGAACCACTGTTTCTGAGGCTAATTCTTGAACCGTAAGTCATAGACGCTCGATCTTGGCGGCATTCGTCTCAGCGCCTGGCAATTAGTATAGAAGCACTGTTTCCCACTGTTTCTGAGGCTAATTCTTGAACCGTAAGTCATAGACGCTTGATCTTGGCGGCATTCGTCTCAGCGCCTGGCAATTAGTATAGAAGCACTGTCTTTGACTTCTCTGGATGTTTCCCAGGCGAGCTATTGACAAGTAAATCCTAGACGCTCGATCTTGGTTATTTTCAATTTCGCGGCTGGCAGCAAAGTTCAGAACCATGTTTCTGTGAATAACTCTTGAACTGTAAGTCACTGACGCTCGCTCTTGGCTGCATTCGTTTCAGCTCGTGGCAGCCAGTCTAAAAAACACAATCTTGGACTTCTCTGGATGTTTCCCAGGCGAGCTATTGGCAGCATGTTCAGAACCACTGTTTCTGAGGCTAATTCTTGAACCGTAAGTCATAGACGCTCGATCTTGGCGGCATTCGTCTCAGCGCCTGGCAATTAGTATAGAAGCACTGTTTCCCACTGTTTCTGAGGCTAATTCTTGAACCGTAAGTCATAGACGCTAGATCTTGGCGGCATTCGTCTCAGCGCCTGGCAATTAGTATAGAAGCACTGTCTTTGACTTCTCTGGATGTTTCCCAGGCGAGCTATTGACAAGTAAATCCTAGACGCTCGATCTTGGTTATTTTCGCTTTCGCGGCTGGCAGCAAAGTTCAGAACCATGTTTCTGTGAATAACTCTTGAACCGTAAGTCACAGACGCTCGCTCTTGGCTGCATTCGTTTCAGCTCGTGGCAGCCAGTCTAAAAAACACTATCTTGGACTTCTCTGGATGTTTCCCAGGCGAGCTATTGGCAGCATGTTCAGAACCACTGTTTCTGAGGCTAATTCTTGAATCGTAAGTCATAGACGCTCGATCTTGGCGGCATTCGTCTCAGCGCCTGGCAATTAGTATAGAAGCACTGTTTCCCACTGTTTCTGAGGCTAATTCTTGAACCGTAAGTCATAGACGCTAGATCTTGGCGGCATTCGTCTCAGCGCCTGGCAATTAGTATAGAAGCACTGTCTTTGACTTCTCTGGATGTTTCCCAGGCGAGTTTTTGACAAGTAAATCCTAGACGCTCGATCTTGGTTATTTTCGCTTTCGCGGCTGGCAGCAAAGTTCAGAACCATGTTTCTGTGAATAACTTTTGAACCGTAAGTCACAGACGCTCGCTCTTGGCTGCATTCGTTTCAGCTCGTGGCAGCCAGTCTAAAAAACACAATCTTGGACTTCTCTGGATGTTTCCCAGGCGAGCTATTGGCAGCATGTTCAGAACCACTGTTTCTGAGGCTAATTCTTGAACCGTAAGTCATAGACGCTCGATCTTGGCGGCATTCGTCTCAGCGCCTGGCAATTAGTATAGAAGCCCTGTTTCCCACTGTTTCTGAGGCTAATTTTTGAACCGTAAGTCATAGACGCTAGATCTTGGCGGCATTCGTCTCAGCGCCTGGCAATTAGTATAGAAGCACTGTTTTTGACTTCTATGGATGTTTCCCAGGCGAGCTATTGACAAGTAAATCCTAGACGCTCGATCTTGGTTATTTTCGCTTTCGCGGCTGGCAGCAAAGTTCAGAACCATGTTTCTGTGAATAACTTTTGAACCGTAAGTCACAGACGCTCGCTCTTGGCTGCATTCGTTTCAGCTCGTGGCAGCCAGTCTAAAAAACACAATCTTGGACTTCTCTGGATGTTTCCCAGGCGAGCTATTGGCAGCATGTTCAGAACCACTGTTTCTGAGGCTAATTCTTGAACCGTAAGTCATAGACGCTCGATCTTGGCGGCATTCGTCTCAGCGCCTGGCAATTAGTATAGAAGCACTGTTTCCCACTGTTTCTGAGGCTAATTCTTGAACCATAAGTCATAGACGCTTGATCTTGGCGGCATTCGTCTCAGCGCCTGGCAATTAGTATAGAAGCACTGTCTTTGACTTCTCTGGATGTTTCCCAGGCGAGCTATTGACAAGTAAATCCTAGACGCTCGATCTTGGTTATTTTCAATTTCGCGGCTGGCAGCAAAGTTCAGAACCATGTTTCTGTGAATAACTCTTGAACCGTAAGTCACTGACGCTCGCTCTTGGCTGCATTCGTTTCAGCTCGTGGCAGCCAGTCTAAAAAACACTATCTTGGACTTCTCTGGATGTTTCCCAGGCGAGCTATTGGCAGCATGTTCAGAACCACTGTTTCTGAGGCTAATTCTTGAATCGTAAGTCATAGACGCTCGATCTTGGCGGCATTCGTCTCAGCGCCTGGCAATTAGTATAGAAGCACTGTTTCCCACTGTTTCTGAGGCTAATTCTTGAACCGTAAGTCATAGACGCTAGATCTTGGCGGCATTCGTCTCAGCGCCTGGCAATTAGTATAGAAGCACTGTCTTTGACTTCTCTGGATGTTTCCCAGGCGAGCTATTGACAAGTAAATCCTAGACGCTCGATCTTGGTTATTTTCGCTTTCGCGGCTGGCAGCAAAGTTCAGAACCATGTTTCTGTGAATAACTCTTGAACCGTAAGTCACAGACGCTCGCTCTTGGCTGCATTCGTTTCAGCTCGTGGCAGCCAGTCTAAAAAACACTATCTTGGACTTCTCTGGATGTTTCCCAGGCGAGCTATTGGCAGCATGTTCAGAACCACTGTTTCTGAGGCTAATTCTTGAATCGTAAGTCATAGACGCTCGATCTTGGCGGCATTCGTCTCAGCGCCTGGCAATTAGTATAGAAGCACTGTTTCCCACTGTTTCTGAGGCTAATTCTTGAACCGTAAGTCATAGACGCTAGATCTTGGCGGCATTCGTCTCAGCGCCTGGCAATTAGTATAGAAGCACTGTCTTTGACTTCTCTGGATGTTTCCCAGGCGAGTTTTTGACAAGTAAATCCTAGACGCTCGATCTTGGTTATTTTCGCTTTCGCGGCTGGCAGCAAAGTTCAGAACCATGTTTCTGTGAATAACTTTTGAACCGTAAGTCACAGACGCTCGCTCTTGGCTGCATTCGTTTCAGCTCGTGGCAGCCAGTCTAAAAAACACTATCTTGGACTTCTCTGGATGTTTCCCAGGCGAGCTATTGGCAGCATGTTCAGAACCACTGTTTCTGAGGCTAATTCTTGAACCGTAAGTCATAGACGCTCGATCTTGGGGGCATTCGTCTCAGCGCCTAGCAATTAGTATAGAAGCACTGTCTTTGACTTCTCTGGATGTTTCCCAGGCGAGCTATTGACAAGTAAATCCTAGACGCTCGATCTTGGTTATTTTCGCTTTCGCGGCTGGCAGCAAAGTTCAGAACCATGTTTCTGTGAATAACTCTTGAACCGTAAGTCACAGACGCTCGCTCTTGGCTGCATTCGTTTCAGCTCGTGGCAGCCAGTCTAAAAAACACAATCTTAGACTTCTCTGGATGTTTCCCAGGCGAGCTATTGGCAGCATGTTCAGAACCACTGTTTCTGAGGCTAATTCTTGAACCGTAAGTCATAGACGCTCGATCTTGGCGGCATTCGTCTCAGCGCCTGGCAATTAGTATAGAAGCACTGTTTCCCACTGTTTCTGAGGCTAATTCTTGAACCGTAAGTCATAGACGCTAGATCTTGGCGGCATTCGTCTCAGCGCCTGGCAATTAGTATAGAAGCACTGTCTTTGACTTCTCTGGATGTTTCCCAGGCGAGCTATTGACAAGTAAATCCTAGACGCTCGATCTTGGTTATTTTCGCTTTCGCGACTGGCAGCAAAGTTCAGAACCATGTTTCTGTGAATAACTCTTGAACCGTAAGTCACTGACGCTCGCTCTTGGCTGCATTCGTTTCAGCTCGTGGCAGCCAGTCTAAAAAACACTATCTTGGACTTCTCTGGATGTTTCCCAGGCGAGCTATTGGCAGCATGTTCAGAACCACTGTTTCTGAGGCTAATTCTTGAATCGTAAGTCATAGACGCTCGATCTTGGCGGCATTCGTCTCAGCGCCTGGCAATTAGTATAGAAGCACTGTTTCCCACTGTTTCTGAGGCTAATTCTTGAACCGTAAGTCATAGACGCTAGATCTTGGCGGCATTCGTCTCAGCGCCTGGCAATTAGTATAGAAGCACTGTCTTTGACTTCTCTGGATGTTTCCCAGGCGAGTTTTTGACAAGTAAATCCTAGACGCTCGATCTTGGTTATTTTCGCTTTCGCGGCTGGCAGCAAAGTTCAGAACCATGTTTCTGTGAATAACTTTTGAACCGTAAGTCACAGACGCTCGCTCTTGGCTGCATTCGTTTCAGCTCGTGGCAGCCAGTCTAAAAAACACTATCTTGGACTTCTCTGGATGTTTCCCAGGCGAGCTATTGGCAGCATGTTCAGAACCACTGTTTCTGAGGCTAATTCTTGAACCGTAAGTCATAGACGCTCGATCTTGGGGGCATTCGTCTCAGCGCCTAGCAATTAGTATAGAAGCACTGTCTTTGACTTCTCTGGATGTTTCCCAGGCGAGCTATTGACAAGTAAATCCTAGACGCTCGATCTTGGTTATTTTCGCTTTCGCGGCTGGCAGCAAAGTTCAGAACCATGTTTCTGTGAATAACTCTTGAACCGTAAGTCACAGACGCTCGCTCTTGGCTGCATTCGTTTCAGCTCGTGGCAGCCAGTCTAAAAAACACTATCTTGGACTTCTCTGGATGTTTCCCAGGCGAGCTATTGGCAGCATGTTCAGAACCACTGTTTCTGAGGCTAATTCTTGAATCGTAAGTCATAGACGCTCGATCTTGGCGGCATTCGTCTCAGCGCCTGGCAATTAGTATAGAAGCACTGTTTCCCACTGTTTCTGAGGCTAATTCTTGAACCGTAAGTCATAGACGCTAGATCTTGGCGGCATTCGTCTCAGCGCCTGGCAATTAGTATAGAAGCACTGTCTGACTTCTCTGGATGTTTCCCAGGCGAGTTTTTGACAAGTAAATCCTAGACGCTTGATCTTGGTTATTTTCGCTTTCGCGGCTGGCAGCAAAGTTCAGAACCATGTTTCTGTGAATAACTCTTGAACCGTAAGTCACAGACGCTCGCTCTTGGCTGCATTCTTTTCAGCTCGTGGCAGCCAGTCTAAAATATACTATCTTGGACTTCTCTGGATGTTTCCCAGGCGAGCTATTGGCAGCATGTTCAGAACCACTGTTTCTGAGGCTAATTCTTGAACCGTAAGTCATAGACGCTCGATCTTGGCGGCATTCGTCTCAGCGCCTGGCAATTAGTATAGAAGCACTGTTTCCCACTGTTTCTGAGGCTAATTCTTGAACCGTAAGTCATAGACGCTAGATCTTGGCGGCATTCGTCGCAGCGCCTGGCAATTAGTATGGAAGCACTGTCTTTGACTTCTCTGGATGTTTCCCAGGCGAGCTATTGACAAGTAAATCCTAGACGCTCGATCTTGGTTATTTTCGCTTTCGCGGCTGGCAGCAAAGTTCAGAACCATGTTTCTGTGAATAACTTTTGAACCGTAAGTCACAGACGCTCGCTCTTGGCTGCATTCGTTTCAGCTCGTGGCAGCCAGTCTAAAAAACACAATCTTGGACATCTCTGGATGTTTCCCAGGCGAGCTATTGGCAACATGTTCAGAACCACTGTTTCTGAGGCTAATTCTTGAACCGTAAGTCATAGACGCTAAATCTTGGCGGCATTCGTCTCATCGCCTGGAAATTAGTATAGAAGCACTGTCTTTGACTTCTCTGGATGTTTCCCAGGCGAGCTATTGACAAGTAAATCCTAGACGCTCGATCTTGGTTATTTTCGCTTTCGCGGCTGGCAGCAAAGTTCAGAACCATGTTTCTGTGAATAACTCTTGAACCGTAAGTCACAGACGCTCGCTCTTGGCTGCATTCGTTTCAGCTCGTGGCAGCCAGTCTAAAAAACACAATCTTGGACTTCTCTGGATGTTTCCCAGGCGAGCTATTGGCAGCATGTTCAGAACCACTGTTTCTGAGGCTAATTCTTGAACCGTAAGTCATAGACGCTCGATCTTGGCGGCATTCGTCTCAGCGCCTGGCAATTAGTATGGAAGCACTGTCTTTGACTTCTCTGGATGTTTCCCAGGCGAGCTATTGACAAGTAAATCCTAGACGCTCAATCTTGGTTATTTTCGCTTTCGCGGCTGGCAGCAAAGTTCAGAACCATGTTTCTGTGAATAACTCTTGAACCGTAAGTCACAGACGCTCGCTCTTGGCTGCATTCGTTTCAGCTCGTGGCAGCCAGTCTAAAAAACACTATCCTGGACTTCTCTGGATGTTTCCCAGGCGAGCTATTGGCAGCATGTTCAGAACCACTGTTTCTGAGGCTAATTCTTGAACCGTAAGTCATAGACGCTCGATCTTGGCGGCATTCGTCTCAGCGCCTGGCAATTAGTATAGAAGCACTGTTTCCCACTGTTTCTGAGGCTAATTCTTGAACCGTAAGTCATAGACGCTCGATCTTGGCGGCATTCGTCTCAGCGCCTGGCAATTAGTATAGAAGCACTGTCTTTGACTTCTCTGGATGTTTCCCAGGCGAGCTATTGACAAGTAAATCCTAGACGCTCGATCTTGGTTATTTTCGCTTTCGCGGCTGGCATCAAAGTTCAGAACCATGTTTCTGTGAATAACTCTTGAACCGTAAGTCACAGACGCTCGCTCTTGGCTGCATTCGTTTCAGCTCGTGGCAGCCAGTCTAAAAAACACAATCTTAGACTTCTCTGGATGTTTCCCAGGCGAGCTATTGGCAGCATGTTCAGAACCACTGTCTCTGAGGCTAATTCTTGAACCGTAAGTCATAGACGCTCGATCTTGGCGGCATTCGTCTCAGCGCCTGGCAATTAGTGTAGAAGCACTGTCTTTGACTTCTCTGGATGTTTCCCAGGCGAGCTATTGACAAGTAAATCCTAGACGCTCGATCTTGGTTATTTTCGCTTTCGCGGCTGGCAGCAAAGTTCAGAACCATGTTTCTGTGAATAACTCTTGAACCGTAAGTTACAGACGCTCGCTCTTGGCTGCATTCGTTTCAGCTCGTGGCAGCCAGTCTAAAAAACACTATCTTGGACTTCTCTGGATGTTTCCCAGGCGAGCTATTGGCAGCATGTTCAGAACCACTGTTTCTGAGGCTAATTCTTGAACCGTAAGTCATAGACGCTCGATCTTGGGGGCATTCGTCTCAGCGCCTAGCAATTAGTATAGAAGCACTGTCTTTGACTTCTCTGGATGTTTCCCAGGCGAGCTATTGACAAGTAAATCCTAGACGCTCGATCTTGGTTATTTTCGCTTTCGCGGCTGGCAGCAAAGTTCAGAACCATGTTTCTGTGAATAACTCTTGAACCGTAAGTCACAGACGCTCGCTCTTGGCTGCATTCGTTTCAGCTCGTGGCAGCCAGTCTAAAAAACACAATCTTAGACTTCTCTGGATGTTTCCCAGGCGAGCTATTGGCAGCATGTTCAGAACCACTGTTTCTGAGGCTAATTCTTGAACCGTAAGTCATAGACGCTCGATCTTGGCGGCATTCGTCTCAGCGCCTGGCAATTAGTATAGAAGCACTGTTTCCCACTGTTTCTGAGGCTAATTCTTGAACCGTAAGTCATAGACGCTAGATCTTGGCGGCATTCGTCTCAGCGCCTGGCAATTAGTATAGAAGCACTGTCTTTGACTTCTCTGGATGTTTCCCAGGCGAGCTATTGACAAGTAAATCCTAGACGCTCGATCTTGGTTATTTTCGCTTTCGCGGCTGGCAGCAAAGTTCAGAACCATGTTTCTGTGAATAACTCTTGAACCGTAAGTCACAGACGCTCGCTCTTGGCTGCATTCGTTTCAGCTCGTGGCAGCCAGTCTAAAAAACACTATCTTGGACTTCTCTGGATGTTTCCCAGGCGAGCTATTGGCAGCATGTTCAGAACCACTGTTTCTGAGGCTAATTCTTGAATCGTAAGTCATAGACGCTCGATCTTGGCGGCATTCGTCTCAGCGCCTGGCAATTAGTATAGAAGCCCTGTTTCCCACTGTTTCTGAGGCTAATTCTTGAACCGTAAGTCATAGACGCTAGATCTTGGCGGCATTCGTCTCAGCGCCTGGCAATTAGTATAGAAGCACTGTTTTTGACTTCTATGGATGTTTCCCAGGCGAGCTATTGACAAGTAAATCCTAGACGCTCGATCTTGGTTATTTTCGCTTTCGCGGCTGGCAGCAAAGTTCAGAACCATGTTTCTGTGAATAACTTTTGAACCGTAAGTCACAGACGCTCGCTCTTGGCTGCATTCGTTTCAGCTCGTGGCAGCCAGTCTAAAAAACACAATCTTGGACATCTCTGGATGTTTCCCAGGCGAGCTATTGGCAACATGTTCAGAACCACTGTTTCTGAGGCTAATTCTTGAACCGTAAGTCATAGACGCTAAATCTTGGCGGCATTCGTCTCAGCGCCTGGAAATTAGTATAGAAGCACTGTCTTTGACTTCTCTGGATGTTTCCCAGGCGAGCTATTGACAAGTAAATCCTAGACGCTCGATCTTGGTTATTTTCGCTTTCGCGGCTGGCAGCAAAGTTCAGAACCATGTTTCTGTGAATAACTCTTGAACCGTAAGTCACAGACGCTCGCTCTTGGCTGCATTCGTTTCAGCTCGTGGCAGCCAGTCTAAAAAACACAATCTTGGACTTCTCTGGATGTTTCCCAGGCGAGCTATTGGCAGCATGTTCAGAACCACTGTTTCTGAGGCTAATTCTTGAACCGTAAGTCATAGACGCTCGATCTTGGCGGCATTCGTCTCAGCGCCTGGCAATTAGTATGGAAGCACTGTCTTTGACTTCTCTGGATGTTTCCCAGGCGAGCTATTGACAAGTAAATCCTAGACGCTCAATCTTGGTTATTTTCGCTTTCGCGGCTGGCAGCAAAGTTCAGAACCATGTTTCTGTGAATAACTCTTGAACCGTAAGTCACAGACGCTCGCTCTTGGCTGCATTCGTTTCAGCTCGTGGCAGCCAGTCTAAAAACACTATCCTGGACTTCTCTGGATGTTTCCCAGGCGAGCTATTGGCAGCATGTTCAGAACCACTGTTTCTGAGGCTAATTCTTGAACCGTAAGTCATAGACGCTCGATCTTGGCGGCATTCGTCTCAGCGCCTGGCAATTAGTATAGAAGCACTGTTTCCCACTGTTTCTGAGGCTAATTCTTGAACCGTAAGTCATAGACGCTCGATCTTGGCGGCATTCGTCTCAGCGCCTGGCAATTAGTATAGAAGCACTGTCTTTGACTTCTCTGGATGTTTCCCAGGCGAGCTATTGACAAGTAAATCCTAGACGCTCGATCTTGGTTATTTTCGCTTTCGCGGCTGGCATCAAAGTTCAGAACCATGTTTCTGTGAATAACTCTTGAACCGTAAGTCACAGACGCTCGCTCTTGGCTGCATTCGTTTCAGCTCGTGGCAGCCAGTCTAAAAAACACAATCTTAGACTTCTCTGGATGTTTTCCCAGGCGAGCTATTGGCAGCATGTTCAGAACCACTGTCTCTGAGGCTAATTCTTGAACCGTAAGTCATAGACGCTCGATCTTGGCGGCATTCGTCTCAGCGCCTGGCAATTAGTGTAGAAGCACTGTCTTTGACTTCTCTGGATGTTTCCCAGGCGAGCTATTGACAAGTAAATCCTAGACGCTCGATCTTGGTTATTTTCGCTTTCGCGGCTGGCAGCAAAGTTCAGAACCATGTTTCTGTGAATAACTCTTGAACCGTAAGTTACAGACGCTCGCTCTTGGCTGCATTCGTTTCAGCTCGTGGCAGCCAGTCTAAAAAACACTATCTTGGACTTCTCTGGATGTTTCCCAGGCGAGCTATTGGCAGCATGTTCAGAACCACTGTTTCTGAGGCTAATTCTTGAACCGTAAGTCATAGACGCTCGATCTTGGGGGCATTCGTCTCAGCGCCTAGCAATTAGTATAGAAGCACTGTCTTTGACTTCTCTGGATGTTTCCCAGGCGAGCTATTGACAAGTAAATCCTAGACGCTCGATCTTGGTTATTTTCGCTTTCGCGGCTGGCAGCAAAGTTCAGAACCATGTTTCTGTGAATAACTCTTGAACCGTAAGTCACAGACGCTCGCTCTTGGCTGCATTCGTTTCAGCTCGTGGCAGCCAGTCTAAAAAACACAATCTTAGACTTCTCTGGATGTTTCCCAGGCGAGCTATTGGCAGCATGTTCAGAACCACTGTTTCTGAGGCTAATTCTTGAACCGTAAGTCATAGACGCTCGATCTTGGCGGCATTCGTCTCAGCGCTGGCAATTAGTATAGAAGCACTGTTTCCCACTGTTTCTGAGGCTAATTCTTGAACCGTAAGTCATAGACGCTAGATCTTGGCGGCATTCGTCTCAGCGCCTGGCAATTAGTATAGAAGCACTGTCTTTGACTTCTCTGGATGTTTCCCAGGCGAGCTATTGACAAGTAAATCCTAGACGCTCGATCTTGGTTATTTTCGCTTTCGCGGCTGGCAGCAAAGTTCAGAACCATGTTTCTGTGAATAACTCTTGAACCGTAAGTCACAGACGCTCGCTCTTGGCTGCATTCGTTTCAGCTCGTGGCAGCCAGTCTAAAAAACACTATCTTGGACTTCTCTGGATGTTTCCCAGGCGAGCTATTGGCAGCATGTTCAGAACCACTGTTTCTGAGGCTAATTCTTGAATCGTAAGTCATAGACGCTCGATCTTGGCGGCATTCGTCTCAGCGCCTGGCAATTAGTATAGAAGCCCTGTTTCCCACTGTTTCTGAGGCTAATTCTTGAACCGTAAGTCATAGACGCTAGATCTTGGCGGCATTCGTCTCAGCGCCTGGCAATTAGTATAGAAGCACTGTTTTTGACTTCTATGGATGTTTCCCAGGCGAGCTATTGACAAGTAAATCCTAGACGCTCGATCTTGGTTATTTTCGCTTTCGCGGCTGGCAGCAAAGTTCAGAACCATGTTTCTGTGAATAACTTTTGAACCGTAAGTCACAGACGCTCGCTCTTGGCTGCATTCGTTTCAGCTCGTGGCAGCCAGTCTAAAAAACACAATCTTGGACATCTCTGGATGTTTCCCAGGCGAGCTATTGGCAACATGTTCAGAACCACTGTTTCTGAGGCTAATTCTTGAACCGTAAGTCATAGACGCTAAATCTTGGCGGCATTCGTCTCAGCGCCTGGAAATTAGTATAGAAGCACTGTCTTTGACTTCTCTGGATGTTTCCCAGGCGAGCTATTGACAAGTAAATCCTAGACGCTCGATCTTGGTTATTTTCGCTTTCGCGGCTGGCAGCAAAGTTCAGAACCATGTTTCTGTGAATAACTCTTGAACCGTAAGTCACAGACGCTCGCTCTTGGCTGCATTCGTTTCAGCTCGTGGCAGCCAGTCTAAAAAACACAATCTTGGACTTCTCTGGATGTTTCCCAGGCGAGCTATTGGCAGCATGTTCAGAACCACTGTTTCTGAGGCTAATTCTTGAACCGTAAGTCATAGACGCTCGATCTTGGCGGCATTCGTCTCAGCGCCTGGCAATTAGTATAGAAGCACTGTCTTTGACTTCTCTGGATGTTTCCCAGGCGAGCTATTGACAAGTAAATCCTAGACGCTCGATCTTGGTTATTTTCGCTTTCGCGGCTGGCAGCAAAGTTCAGAACCATGTTTCTGTGAATAACTCTTGAACCGTAAGTCACAGACGCTCGCTCTTGGCTGCATTCGTTTCAGCTCGTGGCAGCCAGTCTAAAAAACACTATCTTGGACTTCTCTGGATGTTTCCCAGGCGAGCTATTGGCAGCATGTTCAGAACCACTGTTTCTGAGGCTAATTCTTGAATCGTAAGTCATAGACGCTCGATCTTGGCGGCATTCGTCTCAGCGCCTGGCAATTAGTATAGAAGCACTGTCTTTGACTTCTCTGGATGTTTCCCAGGCGAGTTTTTGACAAGTAAATCCTAGACGCTCGATCTTGGTTATTTTCGCTTTCGCGGCTGGCAGCAAAGTTCAGAACCATGTTTCTGTGAATAACTTTTGAACCGTAAGTCACAGACGCTCGCTCTTGGCTGCATTCGTTTCAGCTCGTGGCAGCCAGTCTAAAAAACACAATCTTGGACTTCTCTGGATGTTTCCCAGGCGAGCTATTGGCAGCATGTTCAGAACCACTGTTTCTGAGGCTAATTCTTGAACCGTAAGTCATAGACGCTCGATCTTGGCGGCATTCGTCTCAGCGCCTGGCAATTAGTATAGAAGCCCTGTTTCCCACTGTTTCTGAGGCTAATTCTTGAACCGTAAGTCATAGACGCTAGATCTTGGCGGCATTCGTCTCAGCGCCTGGCAATTAGTATAGAAGCACTGTTTTTGACTTCTATGGATGTTTCCCAGGCGAGCTATTGACAAGTAAATCCTAGACGCTCGATCTTGGTTATTTTCGCTTTCGCGGCTGGCAGCAAAGTTCAGAACCATGTTTCTGTGAATAACTTTTGAACCGTAAGTCACAGACGCTCGCTCTTGGCTGCATTCGTTTCAGCTCGTGGCAGCCAGTCTAAAAAACACAATCTTGGACATCTCTGGATGTTTCCCAGGCGAGCTATTGGCAACATGTTCAGAACCACTGTTTCTGAGGCTAATTCTTGAACCGTAAGTCATAGACGCTAAATCTTGGCGGCATTCGTCTCAGCGCCTGGAAATTAGTATAGAAGCACTGTCTTTGACTTCTCTGGATGTTTCCCAGGCGAGCTATTGACAAGTAAATCCTAGACGCTCGATCTTGGTTATTTTCGCTTTCGCGGCTGGCAGCAAAGTTCAGAACCATGTTTCTGTGAATAACTCTTGAACCGTAAGTCACAGACGCTCGCTCTTGGCTGCATTCGTTTCAGCTCGTGGCAGCCAGTCTAAAAAACACAATCTTGGACTTCTCTGGATGTTTCCCAGGCGAGCTATTGGCAGCATGTTCAGAACCACTGTTTCTGAGGCTAATTCTTGAACCGTAAGTCATAGACGCTCGATCTTGGCGGCATTCGTCTCAGCGCCTGGCAATTAGTATAGAAGCACTGTCTTTGACTTCTCTGGATGTTTCCCAGGCGAGCTATTGACAAGTAAATCCTAGACGCTCGATCTTGGTTATTTTCGCTTTCGCGGCTGGCAGCAAAGTTCAGAACCATGTTTCTGTGAATAACTCTTGAACCGTAAGTCACAGACGCTCGCTCTTGGCTGCATTCGTTTCAGCTCGTGGCAGCCAGTCTAAAAAACACTATCTTGGACTTCTCTGGATGTTTCCCAGGCGAGCTATTGGCAGCATGTTCAGAACCACTGTTTCTGAGGCTAATTCTTGAATCGTAAGTCATAGACGCTCGATCTTGGCGGCATTCGTCTCAGCGCCTGGCAATTAGTATAGAAGCACTGTCTTTGACTTCTCTGGATGTTTCCCAGGCGAGTTTTTGACAAGTAAATCCTAGACGCTCGATCTTGGTTATTTTCGCTTTCGCGGCTGGCAGCAAAGTTCAGAACCATGTTTCTGTGAATAACTTTTGAACCGTAAGTCACAGACGCTCGCTCTTGGCTGCATTCGTTTCAGCTCGTGGCAGCCAGTCTAAAAAACACAATCTTGGACTTCTCTGGATGTTTCCCAGGCGAGCTATTGGCAGCATGTTCAGAACCACTGTTTCTGAGGCTAATTCTTGAACCGTAAGTCATAGACGCTCGATCTTGGCGGCATTCGTCTCAGCGCCTGGCAATTAGTATAGAAGCCCTGTTTCCCACTGTTTCTGAGGCTAATTCTTGAACCGTAAGTCATAGACGCTAGATCTTGGCGGCATTCGTCTCAGCGCCTGGCAATTAGTATAGAAGCACTGTTTTTGACTTCTATGGATGTTTCCCAGGCGAGCTATTGACAAGTAAATCCTAGACGCTCGATCTTGGTTATTTTCGCTTTCGCGGCTGGCAGCAAAGTTCAGAACCATGTTTCTGTGAATAACTTTTGAACCGTAAGTCACAGACGCTCGCTCTTGGCTGCATTCGTTTCAGCTCGTGGCAGCCAGTCTAAAAAACACAATCTTGGACATCTCTGGATGTTTCCCAGGCGAGCTATTGGCAACATGTTCAGAACCACTGTTTCTGAGGCTAATTCTTGAACCGTAAGTCATAGACGCTAAATCTTGGCGGCATTCGTCTCAGCGCCTGGAAATTAGTATAGAAGCACTGTCTTTGACTTCTCTGGATGTTTCCCAGGCGAGCTATTGACAAGTAAATCCTAGACGCTCGATCTTGGTTATTTTCGCTTTCGCGGCTGGCAGCAAAGTTCAGAACCATGTTTCTGTGAATAACTCTTGAACCGTAAGTCACAGACGCTCGCTCTTGGCTGCATTCGTTTCAGCTCGTGGCAGCCAGTCTAAAAAACACAATCTTGGACTTCTCTGGATGTTTCCCAGGCGAGCTATTGGCAGCATGTTCAGAACCACTGTTTCTGAGGCTAATTCTTGAACCGTAAGTCATAGACGCTCGATCTTGGCGGCATTCGTCTCAGCGCCTGGCAATTAGTATAGAAGCACTGTCTTTGACTTCTCTGGATGTTTCCCAGGCGAGCTATTGACAAGTAAATCCTAGACGCTCAATCTTGGTTATTTTCGCTTTCGCGGCTGGCAGCAAAGTTCAGAACCATGTTTCTGTGAATAACTCTTGAACCGTAAGTCACAGACGCTCGCTCTTGGCTGCATTCGTTTCAGCTCGTGGCAGCCAGTCTAAAAAACACTATCCTGGACTTCTCTGGATGTTTCCCAGGCGAGCTATTGGCAGCATGTTCAGAACCACTGTTTCTGAGGCTAATTCTTGAACCGTAAGTCATAGACGCTCGATCTTGGCGGCATTCGTCTCAGCGCCTGGCAATTAGTATAGAAGCACTGTTTCCCACTGTTTCTGAGGCTAATTCTTGAACCGTAAGTCATAGACGCTCGATCTTGGCGGCATTCGTCTCAGCGCCTGGCAATTAGTATAGAAGCACTGTCTTTGACTTCTCTGGATGTTTCCCAGGCGAGCTATTGACAAGTAAATCCTAGACGCTCGATCTTGGTTATTTTCGCTTTCGCGGCTGGCAGCAAAGTTCAGAACCATGTTTCTGTGAATAACTCTTGAACCGTAAGTTACAGACGCTCGCTCTTGGCTGCATTCGTTTCAGCTCGTGGCAGCCAGTCTAAAAAACACTATCTTGGACTTCTCTGGATGTTTCCCAGGCGAGCTATTGGCAGCATGTTCAGAACCACTGTTTCTGAGGCTAATTCTTGAACCGTAAGTCATAGACGCTCGATCTTGGCGGCATTCGTCTCAGCGCCTGGCAATTAGTATAGAAGCACTGTTTCCCACTGTTTCTGAGGCTAATTCTTGAACCGTAAGTCATAGACGCTCGATCTTGGCGGCATTCGTCTCAGCGCCTGGCAATTAGTATAGAAGCACTGTCTTTGACTTCTCTGGATGTTTCCCAGGCGAGCTATTGACAAGTAAATCCTAGACGCTCGATCTTGGTTATTTTCGCTTTCGCGGCTGGCAGCAAAGTTCAGAACCATGTTTCTGTGAATAACTCTTGAACCGTAAGTTACAGACGCTCGCTCTTGGCTGCATTCGTTTCAGCTCGTGGCAGCCAGTCTAAAAAACACTATCTTGGACTTCTCTGGATGTTTCCCAGGCGAGCTATTGGCAGCATGTTCAGAACCACTGTTTCTGAGGCTAATTCTTGAACCGTAAGTCATAGACGCTCGATCTTGGGGGCATTCGTCTCAGCGCCTAGCAATTAGTATAGAAGCACTGTCTTTGACTTCTCTGGATGTTTCCCAGGCGAGCTATTGACAAGTAAATCCTAGACGCTCGATCTTGGTTATTTTCGCTTTCGCGGCTGGCAGCAAAGTTCAGAACCATGTTTCTGTGAATAACTCTTGAACCGTAAGTCACAGACGCTCGCTCTTGGCTGCATTCGTTTCAGCTCGTGGCAGCCAGTCTAAAAAACACAATCTTAGACTTCTCTGGATGTTTCCCAGGCGAGCTATTGGCAGCATGTTCAGAACCACTGTTTCTGAGGCTAATTCTTGAACCGTAAGTCATAGACGCTCGATCTTGGCGGCATTCGTCTCAGCGCCTGGCAATTAGTATAGAAGCACTGTTTCCCACTGTTTCTGAGGCTAATTCTTGAACCGTAAGTCATAGACGCTAGATCTTGGCGGCATTCGTCTCAGCGCCTGGCAATTAGTATAGAAGCACTGTCTTTGACTTCTCTGGATGTTTCCCAGGCGAGCTATTGACAAGTAAATCCTAGACGCTCGATCTTGGTTATTTTCGCTTTCGCGGCTGGCAGCAAAGTTCAGAACCATGTTTCTGTGAATAACTCTTGAACCGTAAGTCACAGACGCTCGCTCTTGGCTGCATTCGTTTCAGCTCGTGGCAGCCAGTCTAAAAAACACTATCTTGGACTTCTCTGGATGTTTCCCAGGCGAGCTATTGGCAGCATGTTCAGAACCACTGTTTCTGAGGCTAATTCTTGAATCGTAAGTCATAGACGCTCGATCTTGGCGGCATTCGTCTCAGCGCCTGGCAATTAGTATAGAAGCACTGTTTCCCACTGTTTCTGAGGCTAATTCTTGAACCGTAAGTCATAGACGCTAGATCTTGGCGGCATTCGTCTCAGCGCCTGGCAATTAGTATAGAAGCACTGTCTTTGACTTCTCTGGATGTTTCCCAGGCGAGTTTTTGACAAGTAAATCCTAGACGCTCGATCTTGGTTATTTTCGCTTTCGCGGCTGGCAGCAAAGTTCAGAACCATGTTTCTGTGAATAACTTTTGAACCGTAAGTCACAGACGCTCGCTCTTGGCTGCATTCGTTTCAGCTCGTGGCAGCCAGTCTAAAAAACACAATCTTGGACTTCTCTGGATGTTTCCCAGGCGAGCTATTGGCAGCATGTTCAGAACCACTGTTTCTGAGGCTAATTCTTGAACCGTAAGTCATAGACGCTCGATCTTGGCGGCATTCGTCTCAGCGCCTGGCAATTAGTATAGAAGCCCTGTTTCCCACTGTTTCTGAGGCTAATTCTTGAACCGTAAGTCATAGACGCTAGATCTTGGCGGCATTCGTCTCAGCGCCTGGCAATTAGTATAGAAGCACTGTTTTTGACTTCTATGGATGTTTCCCAGGCGAGCTATTGACAAGTAAATCCTAGACGCTCGATCTTGGTTATTTTCGCTTTCGCGGCTGGCAGCAAAGTTCAGAACCATGTTTCTGTGAATAACTTTTGAACCGTAAGTCACAGACGCTCGCTCTTGGCTGCATTCGTTTCAGCTCGTGGCAGCCAGTCTAAAAAACACAATCTTGGACTTCTCTGGATGTTTCCCAGGCGAGCTATTGGCAGCATGTTCAGAACCACTGTTTCTGAGGCTAATTCTTGAACCGTAAGTCATAGACGCTCGATCTTGGCGGCATTCGTCTCAGCGCCTGGCAATTAGTATAGAAGCACTGTTTCCCACTGTTTCTGAGGCTAATTCTTGAACCGTAAGTCATAGACGCTAGATCTTGGCGGCATTCGTCTCAGCGCCTGGCAATTAGTATAGAAGCACTGTCTTTGACTTCTCTGGATGTTTCCCAGGCGAGTTTTTGACAAGTAAATCCTAGACGCTTGATCTTGGTTATTTTCGCTTTCGCGGCTGGCAGCAAAGTTCAGAACCATGTTTCTGTGAATAACTCTTGAACCGTAAGTCACAGACGCTCGCTCTTGGCTGCATTCTTTTCAGCTCGTGGCAGCCAGTCTAAAATATACTATCTTGGACTTCTCTGGATGTTTCCCAGTCGAGCTATTGGCAGCATGTTCAGAACCACTGTTTCTGAGGCTAATTCTTGAACCGTAAGTCATAGACGCTCGATCTTGGCGGCATTCGTCTCAGCGCCTGGCAATTAGTATAGAAGCACTGTTTCCCACTGTTTCTGAGGCTAATTCTTGAACCGTAAGTCATAGACGCTCGATCTTGGCGGCATTCGTCTCAGCGCCTGGCAATTAGTATAGAAGCACTGTCTTTGACTTCTCTGGATGTTTCCCAGGCGAGCTATTGACAAGTAAATCCTAGACGCTCGATCTTGGTTATTTTCGCTTTCGCGGCTGGCAGCAAAGTTCAGAACCATGTTTCTGTGAATAACTCTTGAACCGTAAGTTACAGACGCTCGCTCTTGGCTGCATTCGTTTCAGCTCGTGGCAGCCAGTCTAAAAAACACTATCTTGGACTTCTCTGGATGTTTCCCAGGCGAGCTATTGGCAGCATGTTCAGAACCACTGTTTCTGAGGCTAATTCTTGAACCGTAAGTCATAGACGCTCGATCTTGGGGGCATTCGTCTCAGCGCCTAGCAATTAGTATAGAAGCACTGTCTTTGACTTCTCTGGATGTTTCCCAGGCGAGCTATTGACAAGTAAATCCTAGACGCTCGATCTTGGTTATTTTCGCTTTCGCGGCTGGCAGCAAAGTTCAGAACCATGTTTCTGTGAATAACTCTTGAACCGTAAGTCACAGACGCTCGCTCTTGGCTGCATTCGTTTCAGCTCGTGGCAGCCAGTCTAAAAAACACAATCTTAGACTTCTCTGGATGTTTCCCAGGCGAGCTATTGGCAGCATGTTCAGAACCACTGTTTCTGAGGCTAATTCTTGAACCGTAAGTCATAGACGCTCGATCTTGGCGGCATTCGTCTCAGCGCCTGGCAATTAGTATAGAAGCACTGTTTCCCACTGTTTCTGAGGCTAATTCTTGAACCGTAAGTCATAGACGCTAGATCTTGGCGGCATTCGTCTCAGCGCCTGGCAATTAGTATAGAAGCACTGTCTTTGACTTCTCTGGATGTTTCCCAGGCGAGCTATTGACAAGTAAATCCTAGACGCTCGATCTTGGTTATTTTCGCTTTCGCGGCTGGCAGCAAAGTTCAGAACCATGTTTCTGTGAATAACTCTTGAACCGTAAGTCACAGACGCTCGCTCTTGGCTGCATTCGTTTCAGCTCGTGGCAGCCAGTCTAAAAAACACTATCTTGGACTTCTCTGGATGTTTCCCAGGCGAGCTATTGGCAGCATGTTCAGAACCACTGTTTCTGAGGCTAATTCTTGAATCGTAAGTCATAGACGCTCGATCTTGGCAGCATTCGTCTCAGCGCCTGGCAATTAGTATAGAAGCACTGTTTCCCACTGTTTCTGAGGCTAATTCTTGAACCGTAAGTCATAGACGCTAGATCTTGGCGGCATTCGTCTCAGCGCCTGGCAATTAGTATAGAAGCACTGTCTTTGACTTCTCTGGATGTTTCCCAGGCGAGTTTTTGACAAGTAAATCCTAGACGCTCGATCTTGGTTATTTTCGCTTTCGCGGCTGGCAGCAAAGTTCAGAACCATGTTTCTGTGAATAACTTTTGAACCGTAAGTCACAGACGCTCGCTCTTGGCTGCATTCGTTTCAGCTCGTGGCAGCCAGTCTAAAAAACACAATCTTGGACTTCTCTGGATGTTTCCCAGGCGAGCTATTGGCAGCATGTTCAGAACCACTGTTTCTGAGGCTAATTCTTGAACCGTAAGTCATAGACGCTCGATCTTGGCGGCATTCGTCTCAGCGCCTGGCAATTAGTATAGAAGCCCTGTTTCCCACTGTTTCTGAGGCTAATTCTTGAACCGTAAGTCATAGACGCTAGATCTTGGCGGCATTCGTCTCAGCGCCTGGCAATTAGTATAGAAGCACTGTTTTTGACTTCTATGGATGTTTCCCAGGCGAGCTATTGACAAGTAAATCCTAGACGCTCGATCTTGGTTATTTTCGCTTTCGCGGCTGGCAGCAAAGTTCAGAACCATGTTTCTGTGAATAACTTTTGAACCGTAAGTCACAGACGCTCGCTCTTGGCTGCATTCGTTTCAGCTCGTGGCAGCCAGTCTAAAAAACACAATCTTGGACTTCTCTGGATGTTTCCCAGGCGAGCTATTGGCAGCATGTTCAGAACCACTGTTTCTGAGGCTAATTCTTGAACCGTAAGTCATAGACGCTCGATCTTGGCGGCATTCGTCTCAGCGCCTGGCAATTAGTATAGAAGCACTGTTTCCCACTGTTTCTGAGGCTAATTCTTGAACCGTAAGTCATAGACGCTAGATCTTGGCGGCATTCGTCTCAGCGCCTGGCAATTAGTATAGAAGCACTGTCTTTGACTTCTCTGGATGTTTCCCAGGCGAGTTTTTGACAAGTAAATCCTAGACGCTTGATCTTGGTTATTTTCGCTTTCGCGGCTGGCAGCAAAGTTCAGAACCATGTTTCTGTGAATAACTCTTGAACCGTAAGTCACAGACGCTCGCTCTTGGCTGCATTCTTTTCAGCTCGTGGCAGCCAGTCTAAAATATACTATCTTGGACTTCTCTGGATGTTTCCCAGTCGAGCTATTGGCAGCATGTTCAGAACCACTGTTTCTGAGGCTAATTCTTGAACCGTAAGTCATAGACGCTCGATCTTGGCGGCATTCGTCTCAGCGCCTGGCAATTAGTATAGAAGCACTGTTTCCCACTGTTTCTGAGGCTAATTCTTGAACCGTAAGTCATAGACGCTAGATCTTGGCGGCATTCGTCGCAGCGCCTGGCAATTAGTATGGAAGCACTGTCTTTGACTTCTCTGGATGTTTCCCAGGCGAGCTATTGACAAGTAAATCCTAGACGCTCGATCTTGGTTATTTTCGCTTTCGCGGCTGGCAGCAAAGTTCAGAACCATGTTTCTGTGAATAACTTTTGAACCGTAAGTCACAGACGCTCGCTCTTGGCTGCATTCGTTTCAGCTCGTGGCAGCCAGTCTAAAAAACACAATCTTGGACTTCTCTGGATGTTTCCCAGGCGAGCTATTGGCAGCATGTTCAGAACCACTGTTTCTGAGGGTAATTCTTGAACCGTAAGTCATAGACGCTAAATCTTGGCGGCATTCGTCTCAGCGCCTGGAAATTAGTATAGAAGCACTGTCTTTGACTTCTCTGGATGTTTCCCAGGCGAGCTATTGACAAGTAAATCCTAGACGCTCGATCTTGGTTATTTTCGCTTTCGCGGCTGGCAGCAAAGTTCAGAACCATGTTTCTGTGAATAACTCTTGAACCGTAAGTCACAGACGCTCGCTCTTGGCTGCATTCGTTTCAGCTCGTGGCAGCCAGTCTAAAAAACACAATCTTGGACTTCTCTGGATGTTTCCCAGGCGAGCTATTGGCAGCATGTTCAGAACCACTGTTTCTGAGGCTAATTCTTGAACCGTAAGTCATAGACGCTCGATCTTGGCGGCATTCGTCTCAGCGCCTGGCAATTAGTATAGAAGCACTGTTTCCAACTGTTTCTGAGGCTAATTCTTGAAGCGTAAGTCATAGACGCTAGATCTTGGCGGCATTCGTCTCAGCGCCTGGCAATTAGTATAGAAGCACTGTCTTTGACTTCTCTGGATGTTTCCCAGGCGAGCTATTGACAAGTAAATCCTAGACGCTCAATCTTGGTTATTTTCGCTTTCGCGGCTGGCAGCAAAGTTCAGAACCATGTTTCTGTGAATAACTCTTGAACCGTAAGTCACAGACGCTCGCTCTTGGCTGCATTCGTTTCAGCTCGTGGCAGCCAGTCTAAAAAACACTATCCTGGACTTCTCTGGATGTTTCCCAGGCGAGCTATTGGCAGCATGTTCAGAACCACTGTTTCTGAGGCTAATTCTTGAACCGTAAGTCATAGACGCTCGATCTTGGCGGCATTCGTCTCAGCGCCTGGCAATTAGTATAGAAGCACTGTTTCCCACTGTTTCTGAGGCTAATTCTTGAACCGTAAGTCATAGACGCTTGATCTTGGCGGCATTCGTCTCAGCGCCTGGCAATTAGTATAGAAGCACTGTCTTTGACTTCTCTGGATGTTTCCCAGGCGAGCTATTGACAAGTAAATCCTAGACGCTCGATCTTGGTTATTTTCAATTTCGCGGCTGGCAGCAAAGTTCAGAACCATGTTTCTGTGAATAACTCTTGAACCGTAAGTCACTGACGCTCGCTCTTGGCTGCATTCGTTTCAGCTCGTGGCAGCCAGTCTAAAAAACACAATCTTGGACTTCTCTGGATGTTTCCCAGGCGAGCTATTGGCAGCATGTTCAGAACCACTGTTTCTGAGGCTAATTCTTGAACCGTAAGTCATAGACGCTCGATCTTGGCGGCATTCGTCTCAGCGCCTGGCAATTAGTATAGAAGCACTGTTTCCAACTGTTTCTGAGGCTAATTCTTGAAGCGTAAGTCATAGACGCTAGATCTTGGCGGCATTCGTCTCAGCGCCTGGCAATTAGTATAGAAGCACTGTCTTTGACTTCTCTGGATGTTTCCCAGGCGAGCTATTGACAAGTAAATCCTAGACGCTCAATCTTGGTTATTTTCGCTTTCGCGGCTGGCAGCAAAGTTCAGAACCATGTTTCTGTGAATAACTCTTGAACCGTAAGTCACAGACGCTCGCTCTTGGCTGCATTCGTTTCAGCTCGTGGCAGCCAGTCTAAAAAACACTATCCTGGACTTCTCTGGATGTTTCCCAGGCGAGCTATTGGCAGCATGTTCAGAACCACTGTTTCTGAGGCTAATTCTTGAACCGTAAGTCATAGACGCTCGATCTTGGCGGCATTCGTCTCA